>NC_089587.1:221179567-221372102 GCF_019320115.1 Miscanthus floridulus | reverse complement strand
AGAATTCTGCTACTATCAGGAGTAAGAATTCAGCGACTAACAAATGGTATCAGAGCCATACTATCCTGTAGCCTGAGCATCTCCTGCTCATCTACCTTCCCAGCCTAGCAACAGCCCCAGCTGGGAGCAGCAGCAGCTCCGACCACTCCTGCTCCTCTCCCTCTGCGCAGCTCTTCTGAAGCAGACATCTCCCCACGCAGCAGCCCCCTGGTAGCGCGTCATGTCCGCAAGACAATTTCAGCGCTCGGTCGCCTCGAGCACGCGGCGTCGGCAGGAGGCCGAACTTGCCGCGGCAGAAGAACGCGAGCGAGCAATGACAGAGACCGCTGCGGCGGCGGCAAGGGCATCGAAGCTGGCAGCGACAGAGCTGGCAGTAGCCACAGCGGAGGCGGAAGCGGAAGTGGCGGCGGATGTAGCACGTGCGGCGACAGCAGAGGTCGAGGTTCTGCGCGGCAGCATCAGCAGCTCCATTTCTGCTGACGACAACGCCGATGCGGACCTCGAGCTGCTGGGGAGGGAGGCAGCGTGAGCGCGGGTGGCGCGGTGGGCAGCCGCGCACGCCCACGAGCGCGGCGGCAGCCCAGACAGACACGGACGCACCGGCGGCGCTCCTGGAGAAGGCACGCACTGCAACGATGGCGGACGGGCCGATGGAGAGTGCGGCCTTCACAGGCTGCGTGGCTCTCTCTCTCTCCGGATCGATACTGTGGTTACCACGGGCTCTAGGCTGTTGTCAGGGACGTCGGCCCCGGCGGTGGGTGGCCTACCCTCACTAAGACCAACTACGTCGAGTGGGCTACGGTGATGAGGGTAAAGCTCTAGGTGCGGCACATGTGGGAGGCAGTCCGGTACGGCGTCATCGACTACGACCAGGATCGACGAGCGCTGGATGCCCTCATCGCTGCAGTCCCGTCCGAGATGCAGTTCTCGCTTACCAACAAGCGGACTGCCAAGGAGGCTTAGGACGCCATTGCTGCGGCACACATCGACAGCGACCGCGCCCGCAAATCCACACTGCAGGCACTTCGCAAGGAGTGGGAGAACCTGGCCTTCAAGCCAGGTGAGGATGTTGATGACTTTGCTCTTCGTCTCAACACTCTGTTGCAGAAGATGGTGCAGTTCAGCGATGACACCTACGGCGAGGAGAGAGTTGTCGAAAAGCTCTTCCGCTGCGTCCCCGAGAAGTACAAGCAGATGGCTCGCTCGATCGAGTCTCTGCTGGATCTCTCCACGATGTCGATCGAGGAGGCGATAGGTCACCTCAAGGTCGTCGACAGCGATGAGCCACAGTCTCTCTCGGGGCCATCACCACTGGCGGGAAGCTCCTTCTCACTCGGGAGCAGTGGGTTGCCTGCCAAGGTAACAGGAAGAAGGGGGAGCCTTCTTCAGTGACAGGCGGCCGCAAGCGTGGCAAGGCGCGCAGAGACGCCCAGGTCGGGACGTGAGGACGTGGCGAGGGTGATGCCCGCGGAGGCGCCCAGGGCGGCGCCATCGGCAAGCACAAACCGACACGAGACGACACCTGCCGCAACTGCGGCCAGCTTGGCCATTGGGTCAAGGACTGTCGACAGCCACGACGCGGTCTGGCCCACGTCGCACAGGCGGAGGAGGAGCCGGCTCTATTCATGGCACATGCAAGCATCGAGCTACCTCCAGCGGCACCGGCCGCAGCGGCTCTCCTCCACCTTGACGAGCCAAAAGCACACGCCCTCCTCGGCGACGGCTCCGGCAACGACAAGACTGACGGGTGGTGCCTCGACACCGACGCCACCCATCACATGACCGGTCGACGGGAGTTCTTCACCGAGCTTGACTCTAGCGTCCGAGGCTCCGTCAAATTTGGGGATGCCACCGACGTGGAGATCAAGGGCGTCGGCTCCGTCACCTTCACCGCCATGTCTGGTGAGCATAGGCTGCTCACCGGAGTTTACTACATCCCCGCGTTGAGGAACTCTATCATCAGCTTAGGACAGCTAGATGAGAACGGTTCGCGCGTGGTGGTTGAGGATGGAGTCATGAGAATTTGGGATCGTCGTCGTCGCCTTCTTGCCAAGGTAACCAGAAGCGCAAATCGACTCTATGTCCTTAACGTGCAGGTGGCACAACCCCTCTGTCTCGCTGCTCGTCAGGATGACGAGGCGTGGCAGTGGCACGAGCGCTTCAGGCACCTTCACTTCGAGGCCCTGAAGCGGCTCAAAAAACCAAAAAATGACCCCTTCTTTCTTCCTGAGCATTACCGATAAGTGCCACGGAGATGGTGCGAGGCCTGCCGAGCCTCGACCATGTGGAGTAGCTCTGCGACGTCTGTGTGTTGACGAACCAGAGGCGACTCCTCTTTCCCCAGTGGGCGAGCTTTCGAGCCAAGGAGAGGCTCGAGCTTGTGCACGGGGACTTGTGTGGTCCGGTGACACCGGCCACACCGGGAGGACGACGCTACTTCCTGCTGCTCGTCGATGACCTCTCCCGCTATATGTGGGTGATGGTCCTCGGCAGCAAGGGAGAGGCTGCGGACGCCATCAAGCGCGCGCAGGCTGCTGCGGAGGTGGAGTGCGGCCACAAGCTGCGCGTGTTGCGCACCGACAACGGCGGCGAATTCACGACGGCTGAATTCACGTCGTACTGCGCTGATAAGGGCATTCAGCGCCACTACTCCGCGCCGTACAGCCCGCAGCAGAATGACGTCGTCGAGCGGCGCAACCAGACGGTTGTGGGGATGGCTCGGGCCCTTCTCAAGCAAAGGAGGATGTCGGCTGTCTTCTGGGGAGAGGCGGTGGTGTCAGCCGTCTACATCCTAAACCGCTCGCCTACCAAGGCGCTCGACGGCAGGATGTCGTACGAGGCTTGGCATGGGCGCAAGCCGGCGGTCTCCCACTTGCGGGTCTTCGGCTGCCTCGCGTTTGCCAAGGAGCTTGGCTACATCTGCAAGCTCGACGACAGGAGCACTCCGGGAGTGTTCATCGGCTACGTGGAGGGCTCGAAGGCCTACTGCATCCTCGACCCAAAGACACAGCGTGTGCGCACGGCGCGCGACGCTGTGTTCAATGAAGGGCGAGGATGGGCGTGGGACAAGGCGGTGGACGATGGCTCGGCTCCGACGTACGACGATTTCACTATCGAGTACATTCTCTTCGAGGGAGCTGGGGGAGTAGGTAGCTCTTCCTCGACGAGCGCGTCTACCCCAGTCCCCGAGCCTCCATCGACCCTGGCGTCTGCTACTCCGACAGCACCACGCTCTCCAGCTAGGACCTCAGCTGCGATGAGTTCTTCGTCGGCTCCACCACAGCCTGCTACTCCAACACCACCACGCACTCCAGCACCGACAGGCACCTCTCCGGGCACGTCTACTCCAACACCAACTTGTGTCGAGCATAGCCCCGTTGAGCTCGCTACTCCACTCTCTCACGATGAGGAGCGCATCGACGCGTACCACGATGGCGAGCCATTGCGGTACCGTACGATGGAGAACCTTCTCGACCAGTCGATGCTGGGACTGGTGCCTCACGACCTAGAGGCGTAGTTGCACCTTGCGTGTGATGACGGCGAGCCTCGGTCGTTTGCTGAGGCCGAGAGACACGCGGCATGGCGCGCCGCGATGCAGTTGGAGATGGATGCGATTGAGAAGAACCGCACCTGAGAGCTTGCTGACCTTCCTCGTGGCCACCGCGCGATCACCCTTAAGTGGGTGTACAAGCCGAAGAGGGATGAAGCCGACGCCATCGTCAAGCACAAGGCTCGCTTGGTGGCACGAGGTTTCGTGTAGCAGGAGGGGGTCGACTTCGACAACGCCTTTGCTCCCGTGGCACGGATGGAGTCCGTGCGACTCCTCCTTGCGCTAGCTGCCCAGAAGGGCTGGCGTGTTCATCACATGGACATCAAGTCGGTGTTCCTTAACGGCGACTTGAAGAAGGTCTACGTGCACCAGCCGCCGGGATTTGCGATCCTCGGCAAGGAGAGTAAGGTGCTCCGCCTGCGCAAGGTCCTCTATGACTTGCGGCAGGCACCGAGGGCGTGGAATGCCAAGTTGGATTCCACGCTAAAGGGGATGGGTTTCGAGCAAAGCCCGCACGAGGCGGCCATCTACCGACGGGGCAGTGGAGGAAATGCTCTACTGGTGGGTGTCTACGTCGACGACTTGGTGATCACCGGCACCAAGGATGCGGAGGTAGCGCCATTCAACGAAGAGATGAAGGCCACCTTCCAGATGAGTGACCTGGGGCCTCTCTATTTTTACTTGGGAATCGAGGTGCACTAGGATGACTCTGGGATCACGCTTCGACAGATCGCCTACGCCAAGCGCGTCGTTGAGCTAGCTGGGCTCACCAACTGCAATCCAGCTCTCACTCCGATAGAAGAGAGGCTGAAGCTGAGCCGCGATAGCACGACGGAGGAGGTGGACGCTACGCAGTACCGGCGTCTTGTGGGGAGCCTTCGCTACCTCGCCCACACACGGCCGGACTTGACATTCTCCGTCGGCTACGTTAGTCGGTTCATGCAACGACCGACTACGGAGCATCAGTAGGCTGTGAAGAGGATCATCCGCTACGTTGCGGGAACTCTCGACCACGGCCTCTACTACCCTAGGTGTCCTGGGGCGGCACACTTCGTCGGGTACAGCGACAGCGACCACGCCGGCGACATCGACACCAGCAAGAGCACGAGCGGGATCCTCTTCCTCCTCGACAAGTGCCTCGTTAGCTGGCAGTCGGTCAAGCAGCAGGTGGTGGCCCTATCCAGCTGCGAGGCCGAGTACATAGCAGCCTCCACCGCTTCGACTCAGGTGCTCTGGCTCGCTCGACTGCTTGGTGATCTCTTCGGCAGAGACACTAGAGCGGTGGAGCTTAGGATGGACAACAAGTCCGCTCTGGCCCTGGCAAAGAACTCCGTTTTTCATGAACGGAGTAAGCACATCCGGGTGAGATACCACTTCATCCGAGGCTGTTTGGAGGAAGAAAGCATTAAGGCAAGCTACATCAACACCAAGGACCAGCTTGCGGACCTGCTTACCAAGCCTCTTGGAAGGAAGTTCCTTGAGCTCTGCTCCAGGACCGGGATGGTTCAACTTTCCCACAAGACGACGCACAAGACTTAGGGGGAGAATGATGGGATAAGTCTCTGTGTTGGCTGGTCTTTGTGGGGCTGCAGCATATGGTCCTTATGGCTACATGGTGGTCTTGCTGCCCATCAAGGACAGCATCCTTGACTAGCTAGGACAACATCTTAGCATCTAGGACAGCATCCTTGACTGGCTAGGACAACATCTTAACATCTAGGACAGCATCTGTTTTAGGACAGCATGTTAGCATCTAGCGTCTTGGCATATGTTTGGCTGGCTAGCAGCCTATAAATATGTATCCCCAACCCCTCAGGTTGGTATGGCATTTGTGTGAGAAATAAACCAGAAAATTGCGTCAACTCCTAGTGTCATCTTCTCTCAATGAGAGTAAGAATTCTGCTACTACCAAGAGTAAGAATTCAGCGACTAACACTCTTTGTCCGTTAGTAACCTTGATTTGGAACCTTTCATTGCTATGGAGTTTGGACTGATTCATTCGTATCGTAGGATGCTGCACTCTCTGTGACAGCTACTTGGTTGGATTACTAGCTTATTTTGTTTCTTTGCCAGCCAGCGCCTGGCAACTATGGAGTAGAATGAGCGAAGTTCAACTAATAATTTGTTGTCGTAGCAGATTGCCATGCCGTCTTTGAACTGTATTCCCCTGACAACATCTGGCTAATGATTTTGAAATCTGTAACGACCTGACTGTGTAAACTCACTTCATTTCCAGGAGTTGTGGATTTCATGTCCGTGATCGTGGCACCTTAATTGGACTCCGATATGGGTTCTGCTGCTACTGAGGTGTGTAATCTGACCCTTTTGTTGTCACAAACCATGCGGTGTTTGATAACCTTGTTCTTTAACATGAAGGTTAATTATTTTTTTTTAAAGGAAGGTTAATTATGTTGATTACAATTCCACTCACAGGGCAATGACACCTTGGTGGGCAATGGAGTTGTTGGGATTCTTGCTGAGACTTGTAACATGTGGGAAAGGAGGGCACCATTAACTCCTTCCCATTGTGCTCGCCTTCTGCTCGGAGGAGGGATGAACGGAGCTCGAGTAAACCGGATTATTGTGCAGCCAAGCACGAAGAGGATACATCATGACGCTCAGTATGAGGATGTAGGATGCGAGATTTCAGAAGACCTGTCAGAGTGCGGTCTTATTATAGGCATCAAACAACCAAAGGTCATATTTCTCATTAAGTTAGATACTCTATTGGACAGTGCTCTGTACCAGTATCATCATGGTTCTGAAACGCTTGGAGGTGTCTTCACTTGAGCAGTTGCAGATGATTCTTCCAGATAGAGCGTACACTTTCTTTTCACACACTCACAAGGCCCAAAAAGAGAATATGCCACTGTTAGATAAGGTATTAAACATAAGCTTGTACCTTCATCATTTCAGTCAACTGCCATTATCATTTCTGTAGAATATTAAAATGTTGACTAACGTTCTCAGATCCTTGAAGAAAGGGTGTCCTTGTTTGATTATGAGCTAATTGTTGGAGATGATGGGAAAAGGTCGCTAGCATTTGGGAAGTTTGCTGGTAGAGCTGGCCTGATAGATTTCATACATGGTCTCGGACAGCGTAAGTACGATGACCAACACTAATAATCAGCTCATGCAATTACTTGATGATATTATGCCTTTGATACTTGGATTTTCCATCTGGGTTTATTATAGGAACTAGTTAATTTGCTCACTGCAACTTACAAGTAATTGTTTACAATGATTTAAAATGAATTCAACTGCTGATTCATAGTACAATCTATGACTGGAGATGTCTCTGTTTGGTGTTGTATGTCATTCAAGCGGCCTAAGGTTTTCCCTTACAATTTCAGGATATTTGAGCCTTGGATACTCGACTCCATTTCTCTCTCTGGGACAATCTCATATGTATCCTTCGCTCGCTGCAGCCAAGGCTGCAGTCATTGCCGTTGCTGAAGAGATAGCAACATTCGGACTTCCATCCGGAATTTGTCCGATAGTGTTTGTATTCACTGGAGTTGGAAATGGTAATTGTGCTGTCAACATATTTCCATTTATTGATTTTTGTAATAGGAAGCCCCTTATATGGGTACTGTCCAACCATGTGTTTTTGGCGTATGCATCTATTAGGGGCCTTGCGCGCTTTGCCTCTTTAGGAGTTGAGTCCTTTAACATTGGGTGATTTCATGATCTTAATGGTTTCAGGGCATAAAACATTTCTTCTACTGCACATGTGGTGTTATGATCACTCCTGTTCCATCTCTATTTTTGGGCCATTGCACAAATACTATGTCGTTTACAGAATTTTGCTGGTGTATATGCCTGTCGTTTTAGTGCAAGCTCAAAGAAAATACATCTTACTCTTTCCTTTCAAGGCCAAAATGACCTTAACTCATTGACATTTCCTTGAATTATTGTGGTTAAATATGATTTGTGAAACTAAATATCTTAAGCCTGCTGGCACTAGAGGGGATATTGATAGCATTACATCGACCAAAAAGTTATATAGATATACATGCTTTCTAAAGGAAATGGAAAAAACTAGACCTTAGGGTACTACGTCTCAATTTTTACTACCTTAGTGATGTGGTTTTATCTGAAAAAACTTACACTTGACATATATAACTTCAACGTGACAGTCTCTCAGGGCGCACAGGAGATATTCAAGTTATTGCCCCATACCTTTGTTGATGCTGAGAAACTTCCTGAAATTTCTCAGGTATTATACTTTTACTCATTCTCTTGCATTAAATCATAAGTTCAACTAAACTAGTTTAACTAACAATTTCTTATGTAATATCTCTTCCCTAAATGAAATTCATCAAATTTCTACCTCCTTTTTCTGTATCCAGCAGGATTAGCTATTGTTACTTGATTTAATTTGTAAGCATGCTTCTTAACAAACCTAGTTATACTCTAACTCTGTTTTTAATGTTACAGCCCAGGAATCTGTCTAAACAATCTCAGTCGACCAAGAGAGTATTTCAACTATATGGTTGTGTTGTGACCTCTAGAGACATGGTTTCCCACAAGGATCCCACCAGACAATTTGACAAAGTAATGCACGTCTTTTCAACCATAAGTGGATTTTTAGTTTCTCCTTGATGGTCAGTTATAACAACATTTTGTTATATTCCAGAGATGTATTCTACCACATACCCACATTTTAATTTCATCATGACCTGATACAATCTTCTCATTATACCGGTTGTGCATCAGGAGCCTTTGTGCCTATCTTTTTTTTTTGGTTATAATGACCATGTCCTAATGTACTTCATCTTCTTATACATATATATATATCTTAAATATATTTTTAAGTAAATTGCATCCATATTTTTCAGTTATTTTTCTAATTAGACAAGTACCTCATTAGCTTTTCAATGGCCTCAGTGCCTCACTCAAAAATCTTAAATTTGTGTAATCTGCAGGCTGACTATTATGCTCATCCAGAACACTACGCCCCTGTTTTTCATGAAAAGATTGCTCCATATGCATCTGTCATCGGTATGGTCTTGGATGAGTGCTTTTATCATAAATTGTTCCATTGTACTCTTTGAACCAACTAGAACATGTTTTTATCAACTTTGAACATGCGAGACCAGTCATATATGGGTATTACCTTGTTTTGACGCAATCTTTAATACACCTCAGGCACATAATTCTTTCTGTTTCCGTTAATGTTAATACTCTTAAGAAAGTACAGTATTACTAACTATTATTTTGTATAGCATAGAACAGTTTTAGGGTAAAAACTAGCTCTGTCCATGATAAGATCGCTTTGCGGCTTTTGTTATATAAAGATGGTGGGATTTAGTAAATATCTGCTACATTGTAATAAATTTCTAGAGTAGACATATTTGTCCACACTCTATAATTTGTGTCTTCATGGTTTCTGCAGTAAACTGTATGTATTGGGAGAAGAGGTTTCCACCATTACTGAGTATGGATCAGTTACAGCAACTGATGGAGACTGGTTGTCCTTTGGTTGGCGTCTGTGACATAACTTGTGATATTGGAGGTTCCATTGAATTTGTCAACAAGAGTACATCAATAGAGAGGCCTTTCTTCCGGTAATGCATTCCTCCATTTTCCATTTTTAAATTTAAAACTGGAAAAACTATAATAACCCATGAGTAGCATCACAATATCCTAAAGTGTGTTGGCATTACTTACATCCCTAATTCTTTTGAATATTCGTTGTGGATGCACAATTTGCTTAAATCTTCTGTCCTTGCCTAGTATTGTAGTTCAGTGGAACATTCTCTGATATTTACAGCACCCTAGATTCTTGGTGGCTGCTTCCTCAATCATCACAGTTACTGTTTAATAGTTTCTTCCTATAGTTATGATTCTGACTAATTACGGGATACACAACCGTAGGTATGATCCTTCTAATAATTCATACCATGATGATATGGAAGGTGCCGGAGTGATCTGCTTGGCTGTTGACATTCTCCCTACAGAGTTCTCTAAAGAGGTACTCCCTCCATTCTCTTTTTTAGGCACCTGAGCATCTTTGTTAAAAAACTTATTTATAAGGCGCTGCAAGGTACCGAGGCGTACGTATTAACTTGTGTTTCACGGCACTCGAAGCGACCAAGCATGCTTTGCATCGGATTGGTCAGAGCTAATTGTATCACACATGCATGCATCTAAATTTGGAAGTTAATCCATCCAATTTGAGCGACGTGGCATGCAAAATGGACACGTGCGTGGCACCCAATGCTAGATTAATTCTTGTATGTGTACTGTGCTGGCATCTTGGTATCTGTAGTAGTGCTCGTTGCGCCAAAAAAACACAATGGAGGGAGTAACAGATTTCTTACTACAACAAAGATGCTATTCTGTATAGGCATCAGCTCGCTGCATTGATCTTACTGATTTTTTCTCGAACATTGATCTTACCGTTGTCCCATTGTATTTGAACCATGTAGGCCTCCCAACATTTCGGAAACATATTATCTAAACTTGTTCCTAGTTTGGCCTCAGTGAAGCAACCGGCAGAACTGCCTTCCTACTTGAGAAGAGCTTGCATTGCACATGCTGGCAGATTAACTCCGTTGTATGAATATATCCCAAGAATGAGAAACACTATGATGTAAGCTTCAAATACTTCTATTCTTCACCGTTGTATTCCTCTCAGATAGTTCCGTTGTACGATGTGATCCATAAAGTTGCAAACCAGTTAAATAGATATTCTTGTTAAAATACGTGGTTTATTTTAGCATTTTGTACTATGCTTGTTACTCTACAATATGGGGAGTAGCATTTTGTTAAACAACCCTACAAATTGTATTCCTTCAAAGCTTCAGTTCACGGACTTCTTTACCATGGCATAGCTATGCTTGTATCCTCCAAACTCACAGTTTTTATTTATGCTGAGTTTAAAGGGGGGTAGAGTATACTTATGCTGTGGAATTAGTCTATTGTATAGGATCCTACTTTGAATACATCCCTTGCATTCCTCTGCACAGTGTTGCCCCATTGGGCATGGTAATGGATGTGTTTCTGAACTTATATATTTCTACTTGTAAACCAGAACACTTCAAGTTTTGTAGAGGACTAAGTGGCCTAGTTTTTACTCTGCTTTGTTCTAACTAGTATTTTTATTGGTTCTCTTTAATAAATGGACAAGGAATCTATGATTCATGTGTCTTTTGTTATCAATAATTTGAACACCATCCTATTCCTGTTTCTTTAATTTTTTTGTTCAGAATCTTCTCTATGTAGTGGTTGTTCATGTTGTATAAATTGTTTTTTGGCATTTTCCCTAGCATCACATAACCATAGTTTTCTCGTTATGGCACTTTGTGTGCTTACCAGTATTTACCAATCGCCACTTTTTAATGGTCATTAATGTTGTTATCAAAGTTATATTCTATTTCTTGCAGAGATTTGGCCCCCACAAAAACAAATCCATTGCCTGACAAGAAGTACAGCACCCTGGTTAGCAAATAGTATTTTCCTAGTACTCCAGTGCATTCATGGTTTGTATTTGATCAATACAGAATTACTTAGGCTTTTTGTCTTTAAAACTGTTGATTATATGAAACAGGTATCTCTCAGTGGGCACCTATTTGATAAGTTCCTTATAAATGAAGCTTTGGACATCATTGAGACAGCTGGAGGTTCATTTCACTTGGTTAGATGTGAAGTTGGACAAAGCATAGATGATATGTCGTACTCAGAGCTTGAAGTAAGCATTTAACTTCATACTGAACCTCAAATTAGTTAGCATGGAAATCTTCTCTGGAAAAAGTATTAGGATAAATCTTTTTAAAGAAGAATAGTTCCTCCTTTCTTTTTAAAGAACAAATCTTCTGCTGGTCAACACAACCATAATTTGTTTTGTTTCTGAAACATATGATACACACCTTTTTGCAGGTAGGAGCAGATGATACTGCCACATTGGATAAAATTATTGATTCCTTGACTTCTCTAGCTAATGAACATGGTGGAGATCACAATGCTGGGAAACAAACTGAATTAGCTCTGAAGATAGGAAAAGTCAATGAGTGTGAAACTGGTGACACAGTTGATAAAGGAGGGCCAAAGGTTTTAATTCTTGGAGCTGGAAGAGTTTGTCGACCAGCTGCTGAGTTTCTAGCATCTTACCCAGACATATGTACCTATGGTGTTGATGACCATAACGCAGATCAAATTCATGTTATTGTGGCATCTTTGTATCAAAAAGATGCAGAAGAGGTTATTCTTGCAATGATGCATTCCCCATCTCTTGACAATTTCTCTGTACTGTTTGGTTGCTTGCATGATTTGCTATTAACATGCTTTATGGACGTCAATGAGCAATACCAAATTAAAAATAGTGTATTTGGTCGTCTTGTATACAATATTTGTGGAATTTAACCTTTTATCTTCTCATGTCTCTGTATCTGTACATGCAGACAGTTGATGGTATTGAAAATACAACTGCTACCCAGCTTGATGTTTCTGATATTGGAAGCCTTTCAGATCTTGTTTCTCAGGTAAGTTTCATCCTGATACTTAAATATGAGTGGATCCCCATTATTTTTTAAACCAACTTCATTCACGCTTAGGCAATAGCTCCAATGTGGATCAGGATGTTGATTTGTGCTTTCTTTCTGGGAAAATATTTTAAATTGTACCCCTGAATTTGTTAATTACAGTACTAACTTGCCAGAAGATTAATGACGCGAGCTCCTCTTGCAGGTTGAGGTTGTAATTAGCTTGCTGCCTACTAGTTTTCATGCTACCATTGCAAGAGTATGCATAGAGGTAGTCTTCTTATGTTCGTGGTGATTTATAAAATCCTTGGAGCTCTGTTGAAGCATTAAACCATTATTGATGTGATATTTATTGTGAGGGACTTTGACTGACAAATTCATCTATTACAGCTCAAGAAGCACATGGTAACGGCAAGCTATGTTGATGAATCCATGTCAAACTTGAGCCAAGCTGCCAAAGGTGCAGGTGTAATTATACTTTGTGAAATGGGCCTAGATCCTGGCATAGGTACTTCCTCAATGTAATGGTCACTCGTGTACATTTTAATGAAATGCTTATGCAAAACATATTAATGGAAGTATTAGGGAAAGCAGTGTATAGTGAGAGAAAGTGCTCTTTCATCATAGGTTAATTTTCCTGTAGAAACAAGTTTAAGTATATTGATTTATGTTATGCAGATCACTTGATGTCAATGAAGATGATTGATGAAGCTCGTGCTCGAAAGGGAAAAATAAAGGCATTTACATCTTACTGTGGTGGATTGCCATCTCCAGCTGCAGCAAACAATCCACTTGCCTATAAATTCAGGTAGATGTATCCATGTTCTAAGTAATTCAGTTATCAGTAGTAGTACAATGAGGTTTCTACATCCAGATATTCTTAACAATAATATTTCACGTGGCATCCATTCAAAAAATATTTCACGACTGGTTCAAAAATATATATATTTCACGTGGCAAATTTTTTGAAATGCTAATAGTTATATTCCTCCTTTTCAGTTGGAACCCAGCTGGTGCCCTCCGGGCAGGGAAAAATCCTGCTGTCTACAAATTTCTTGGAGAGACGATCCATGTAGATGGTAAGTCTGTTACAATTTATTTCTCCTGACCTGCTACACTAAATAAGGAGCAAATGCTTGCTCGCCTGTTCCCCTTTTTTTCAAAAATGATGGCAGTAGCTTTACATAATCGTTGAAGAGAGAAGTAGATGCTACAAATTACAACATACATCTCATATAAACACACTGCGTAGACTTTGGGACTTGGCTGGGTTCAGGCACCTGCGGAGACTTCTTCCAATGGTCACAAATGCTTTCGTTTCATAGTCCTACTTTCTAACTGTTTCTTGCGTTTTTTATAGTGGTAATCCCGGGATTACCACTAAAGCTTGTATTTTCACAAAAACTCTACTTCCTCTTGATGAAATACGTACCTCATGGTACGGTCGAGAAAAAAATGTAAACACACTGATAGGAATAGTACCAATTCAAGAGGTGGGACGCTAATGTATCGAGGACCAAACTTATACGCTATCCATGTATTAGTTTTCTGTCCACAAATAAACAAACTGTGGAGTTACGGAGCACTTGGATCTATTTCATATCCTGTAATCTAATAATCTGTTGAAACAGTGGATTACTCCATACAGCTCTTGAGTGATTTACTTACCTCTTCAATAGGTCATAACTTGTTTGAATCAGCAAAGAGGCTCAGACTACCAGAGCTTCCAGCTTTTGCTCTGGAACACTTGCCAAATCGGAATTCCTTGATATATGGAGACCTTTATGGTATCTCCAAAGAAGCATCTACCATATACAGGGCTACTCTTCGTTACGAAGGTAAGCATCTGCATACCTTTTGCTTCAGTGAGGCATTGCTTTGCATTGCAAGTCTGATTTCCATTCACCATTTTGCTGCACATGTGCAGGTTTTAGTGAGATAATGGCAACCCTGTCGAAAATTGGGTTCTTTGATGCTGCAAATCATCCACTGCTGCAAGATACTAATCGTCCAACATATAAGGGTTTCCTTGATGAACTACTTAATAATATCTCCACAACTAACACAGACTTAGATATCGAAGCCTCTGGTGGATATGATGATGAAATGATTGCCAGACTATCGAAGCTCAGGTGTTGCAGAGATAAGGAAATAGCTGCTAAGACAGTCAAAACCATCAAGTTAGTCCTGATCCCGTGCTACAAAATTCACTTCTTTTATGAACTGTTGTAGTGCAATATAAATAATGCCATCAAGTTAATATGTTAAAGAATCCTCAGGCAAAAAATGATTTAGGGATAATAGAAACAGGAAACATGAATGCTGTAGTTGTATTTTATTTTAGAACTGACAAAACACAATCATACACGAGCAGATTCTTGGGACTACATGAAGAGACTCAAATTCCTAAGGGTTGTTCAAGTGCATTTGATGTGATCTGCCAACGAATGGAACAGAGGATGGCCTATGGCCACAATGAGCAAGTGAGGCTTAATACTATCTTAGCACCTGTCATATGTCTCATGTGTTGCATGTAGCTGTTAAAATATCTGTAGTACAGATCTTTCTTTCTAAAATCATAAGAGATTCAACCTTATATTTATATTGTCATAAAAAGAAGTCAAGAAGGTAATAGAAAAGTGGCAATAATCTCAAGCTTACTAATTTATTGTTTGTAGTTGCCTTAACCAGTTCAGTTGTATAAATTTGACAGGGACAAAACTCAGATACGAAAATGCACTTTTGATTCCTAGCAGATTTGCAGTAGATTGCCAGTTTAATGATTAATGCGAATCCAAACTTCTTTACTCTGGTCTACCACCATATTTCATACTGTTTTTACTTCATGTTAAAAAAATGGATTAAATCGAATCAATAGCCTTCCTCGGATAACCATTGCTGAGACACAGCTCCTGCAAATTCAGGACATGGTACTGCTCCACCACGAAGTCGAGGTGGAATACCCAGACGGGCAACCCACCGAAAAGCACCAAGCGACGCTACTGGAGTTCGGGAAGGTTGAAAATGGCAGATCCACCACTGCCATGGCCCTGACCGTTGGTGTTCCAGCAGCAATAGGGGCCCTGGTAGTAAACCTAACCACAATTATACTTGCATAACAGTAAGGATAAAAGCCAAAAAGGAAAATGGAAAATAATGTATGTTCATTTGCTCTCGAACCATGTTATATTGCAGCTATTGCTACAGAATAAGGTCCAGACAAAAGGAGTGATCAGGCCTCTGCAACCGGAGATCTACATTCCAGGTGTGCTATAGTTTTCATGCCTGCCCTTGTGGAACACGCGCAACTGTACTGACTCAGTGTATTTGCATGTGTGAAGCATTGGAGATCTTGGAGTCGTCAGGCATCAAGCTGATTGAGAGAGTGGAGATTTGAAAGTTCCAAGTCACTGTCCGTTCGGATCAACTTGCTGTGGCTGTGCTGCGCTGCAGCCTTAGCAGCTCTCAGCTGGTCATCAAATGTAAAGAAAGTTGCAGCAGCTACAGTGAAACGGCTGCAATGTATGATATAGTTGAGTACATATATCTTTTGCACATAGTATATGACCTGTCGTAAGAGAAACCTCTGTATATATGACTCCTCAAATAATGCCCGGCAAAGAAACCTCTGTATATAAGACCTATCAAATAATGCCGATCAGTTGGCTTGGCACTTGGCTTATACTAGGTAATAATGCGGCCAACCATGGCACAACACTATTGCGTGTCGGACTGACCACATCAGACTCGCAGGATGCACCAGCAAAGCATAATCCAGATGAGACGTCAGAGCAACAACCACCTGCGTTGCCTGAGGTTTACATTGCGTCAGTTCTCCGAATGAACTTTGCGTCATGTGCACATCAGTCATAAACACAAGCAACATGAATCACCGAGCGGAGAACCTTGTCTTAAAAACATGTGGTACAGGTTACAGTCACTGGGGATCCAATTTGCTAAACAAACAACAATCTTTGCATAGAACCTCATGACGATACAATCATAAAAAAGATCCAGAGTTCTAAAAACAACAGATCCCATGAAGACGCACTGATTAGTTGTACACCATATACTTGGGTGTTGCACTGAATTTCTGGTAGCCCTTGATGACCTTATTGACAGCATCGAGGAAGTCCTTTTCTGTCACTGTTTTCCTGCGGGCACGGATGGCATACATCCCGGCTTCTGTGCAAACGCTCCTTATATCCGCTCCTGGAGTAACAAGCAAGGCTATGTGAGAACCTGATCGTCTATCGTAAAATCTTCAAGTACAACAATCAAAACAAACAGATAACATTCTGATCAAACCACAAAGCAACTCACCAGTAGAGTTGGGGCAGAGCCGTGCCAGAAGCTCAAAACGAATATCTCGCTCGCAGTTCATGGTTCGTGTATGGATCTTGAAAATTTGGGTACGGCCCTCCAGGTCAGGTAGCCCAAATTCTACCTTTCTGTCCAGACGACCAGGACGCAGAAGCGCAGGATCCAAGGTATCAGGCCTGGAGAAAACAGAGACGGTGGTCAGCTTCTGGGGCCTGGGATATGGCCAATAAATTTTATAGCCATTATAAACAATACATCTTCATGCAGCCATGTCAGTTGAAGGCATGGAGCCTAATTTTCATGCAGTCATGTCAGTTTAAGGCATGGAGCCTATAAACAATAGGTTTTCATGCAGAACTTCGCATATTCAAAATTCTATGTTTCTTCAGATAATATCTTCAGAATAGAGTACGAGGTAATCACCTAAAAGGATCTGGAATCACATGAGTAAAATGAAAAAATGAAATACCTATTAGTGGCCATGAGAACTTTGATGTTTCCTCTTGCATCAAACCCATCAAGCTGGTTCACTATTTCCAACATTGTTCGCTGCACCTCATTGTCGCCACCCACCCCATCATCAAAACGAGCACCACCAATAGCATCAACTTCATCGAAGAAAACAATGCATGCTTTCTTTGAGCGGGCCATCTACAATAGAGGAATTCGTTTCAGAAATATGTTGAACAGAAAAAACTGGATGAATCTTTACAGATTCGCAGCACTAGATATACCTGGAACAGTTCCCTGACCATCCGAGCACCTTCTCCGACATACTTCTGAACTAGCTCACTTCCAATTACACGGATGAAACAAGCATCAGTCCGATTTGCTACAGCTCTTGCAAGAAGAGTCTTGCCAGTACCAGGTGGACCATAGCAAAGGACACCTTTTGGAGGGTCAATACCAAGCTTGACAAACTTTTCTGGGTGAAGCATAGGAAGTTCAACAACCTGTAAAAATGGTACAGCAAAGAGTAAATAAAGTAGGTCCATAACTAACTGTGATGAAGTATGTGCCAGCTCACAAGGAAAAAGGATCACATACTTCACGCATCTTCTCAATCTGCTCCTTGCAGCCACCAACATCATTGTAAGTCACATCTGGCTTTTCCTCCACAGTCATCATGGTAACACTTGGGTCAATTTTTGGTGGAAGAGGGATCTGAATCTGGTACTTGTTACGATCAACACTGCAACAAGCATCAGGTGTGAGATCACAAATTTTTCACTAGGTGGGAAAAAGTTTCAACTTATTCAGGAACAATAGCACAACGCATAGAGAAATAACCAAAAGGCCAGTCATGTTTCAGCAATAAAATGAATGCACAGGATCATTTTTAGATTAACCAACCTTTCCATCTCTTAATATTGCGTAGGGCAGAGTTTTATACTAGCATCCAATCTATGCAGCTAACAATTATTTCCAATGCAATAGCAGTATTCAAAGATTACTAAAATACATAGATACACTACATTCAATATTGCTTTTCAGAAAACACTACGCGCCTACCAAGTCATGGTCATGGAGGACAGCTAATTCAACAAACCAATGCTTTCTCATCTATGTCAAACATGTTCATGACATCTTTCCAAGGGACATGGCTATCACTACACGAATGGCCATTGCTTTTTTAAGCCTTCTAATAAGTAATAACTCAAATTAATAAGCATTGTTCCCATAAGACATGCAGCTTGCATGATGCATATCATTTTCTTACAAATAATCACCGGAAAGATGGGCCAGTTTTGTATACATTCATCACAGAGTACATAAATGCATCATAGTGATGTAGTAGAAATGAATAACTAAGTATGATATGCTAAAGGAAGAAGACACTTTAAGACTTATGATATGCTTAATTTGAAAATACAGGATGGCATACCCGACCCTCATCCCTTCCTCGATATCAGTTGGAGAGACCTTATCCCCCAGTCCAACCACAAACTGCAGTAATCAAAACAAGGCATAAGAAAAAAGTGTACAGTTTCTAGGTCGCATGAGATGGAAATAAAATGGCAAGCATGGCATACCTTTGCAATTTGTTTTACATTTATAACATATTTGGCATCATCCGTATTAGGGCTTATAATCTTTGTACACCTTGCTACCTGCAGGAGGATAAAGAGAAGTTATTAGTGCGCTGGCACATGTAAAACTGAAACCGAAAAGATTTTGTGCCCAACTATCATGCATCGTAGGTCGTAATTCAAATCTGTAAAAACTATTAAGTAACACAATATCAGGTTCAGTTAATATACTTGTAATGGTTGTTCTTCTTGCATCATCTGTTTATCTGAAACCAAATCCCACTGGCTAGGTGGAGCCAGCCCTGTATCAGACTCCTTTATCCCTGCATTTAGTATAAGAGCACATCTCAGGTCAAAAGGAGCTTGCTAGCATTAAAACAAGCTGATGAATTGCAGAACAACATAGAACATAATACAAAACACCAGACATAAGACATAATAGAAAACACCAGACATAAGTTGTGGTCTCATAGCCAATTCATCTTACTACACTATTAAGTTAATAACATGTCATTACTACACTATTAAGTTAATAACATGTCAAATATCTAGAGTGCAGGGTAATATATAGCAGCACCCCCATGCCAGAACTACAGAGGAATCACTAAAGAAACAGTTCCCATCGATTTTTACCCTTGTTCAGTAAACTAGAATGTTTCAAGTGTAACACACTAAATAATGCATCACTACATCTTAACCATTTGGATAACTATACGTGAGATCGTCAAGTAAATGAAACTCCATATTAGCTGCAAGTAAATAGCCAGCTGAAACAAGTGTTGCCAAGTGAATATAATTCTCAGTGCAATAACTCAACAGTCTAAGCTAGAAGATGAATAAAATGCCACAAAATGATCAAACTTATCCTTAGGACCAACTCAGAAACAAATTGGCCTACATCTCCAATGCCACACCGAAAAAAAAATCATAATAAAATTATCACTCACCACAAAGGTCATTGATTTTCTTGGCCATCTCCTTGATCTCCTTCTCGACCTTCTTGATGCTGGTCGAGTACGGCCCAAGCCCCTGCAACAGCATCCAGCAAACCAAAATTAGCAAACATCAGCAGTTTCTCCCCTTCCAATCACACACGGCGACCTAAATCTGGTAAAAGCACGATGCCGTTACAAACGACAGAGGAGATCAAAACCCTAAACCGATCTCGAGCCCGAATCACAACGAACACAACTCTGAAGCCCCACCCCCAAGACCAAATCACCAAAGAACCCTAGATCCACGAGATCAGAGAGATCCAAACGGGGGTCGAGGGACGCACATAGGTTTTAAGGAGGGCGATATCGTCCTCGTCGAGGGGGCGGGGGTTCTTCTCGTTCATGATGTCATCCTCCGGTTCCGGAGCCATGGCTGTCCTCCTGAGCGAGCGGCGCTTCTCCGGCGGCGAGGGGAGAGGCGGCTGTGGCGGCTCAGGTCCGTGGGGCGGTGGGGGGCGAGGAGATTGGAGATGCCTTCATCTGGGGTACTTCGACTTCGTTTTATTGGTATTTTTCTTTCCTCTTCTCCAAGGGACCCTTCTGCACCGTGTGATACTGATCGGACGGAGCTAGATATCGCTTTGCCTGTTATACAGACGGAAAATGGAAAATTGGACGAGTACCATTGAGAGATGTAAAGTTTGGAAATGTACCCTTGTTGCTACTATAGGTATGTTTTGTTTCCGCAGCCCGCGCACAACTAGGCGTGGCACCCTACGGCCGGTAACCAAACGTGCCCGATATATCATCAAATTGTCACAATGATACTGATTTGTATCGTCAGCTAGACATGCCCTATATATCATCAAATTATCACAACGGTACTAATTTGTACCGCTTTTGTTAACTTTCCTAACACGGGGCTCTTTTCTTCTGACTCTTGAATCATCTTCTTCATGGTTCTTCTTGTTCAAACTTGATCCTCGCCAGAGAGTGGAAGTTTAGTGTGTCTCTGGTCATCCTATTTATCCTTTCTTTGTGCCATGATCTCTTGCTGCTATGTGTTCTGCACACATCTCTTGCCTCGGCAAGCAATGGTGTACAAGTACAACTAATCTCCTCGCTCCTCTGGCTTATGTTATTCTTCCTCCACCACAAATAGCTCGAGCTTCTCTCTTTCTTCCTCCACCGCAAGCAAGAGTAGATCACCGAGACCCTCCAACATCATTTATTCCTACCTCTCCTGACTCCTAAGGCTGCAAACTGCATATCGACACCACATCTTTAATCCCAGCATCATTTCCATCAATCCAAAATGCCAATTCACTCCTATAAATCATCTCCTCATCAACTCCTATAACACAGACACTAACAGAATTGTATGGCCTCGTTGCTTTCCGAATAACTTGTATTCTTGTGTGATAGGCATCTTTGGTTGACATTTGTTTTGATATAAGGGTAGTCTAGCTTGTACCTGAGAGCCACGCTCCCGCTGTCAAGGTTCATACATGTAGGGCCAATTTGTTTGGGTGCATGTTTACATCCATCCTGCCCGAACACAAATGTTAATTGGTTGCCTCGCTCGCACCAACAAGTGTTTTTGGTCGCCTGGTGGTGGCTTTAGGCCGATCACTAGTGAATGGTGATGGTTCAAGGGTGGGGTGGGAGCTAGCTAGACAGCAGGACCCGATGGTTACAGGTGGCGAAGGACATGTAGATGAGGAGGGGCAAAAGAGGTGGCAAAGGAGTGAGTGAGAGAACAAGTGAATGAAAGAGAACACAGCTGAATTAGTCGAATGGGCAGAGTAGATGATGGAACAGTTAAGGTAGAAGGCCAAGAAGATGTCGTTGGTTTTTAATTATATATATCCTACATATTGCTCGCCTTGTGCAGATGTAGTTCTATGCATTTTTGCTAAAATAGGGGGACACATTCCCAGAGCGTGAGCGTTGCTAACGAAAACAACACTAGTCTCCTACCTCCCACCCACCTTGCCGCCTCCACCATCGTCCTGGCCCTTGTCGTCCCCGTCGCTAGCCGCACCGTCCACCATCCATCCCTACCCCCACTCTAAACTAATCTGAACCAAAGCTCCTCGTTTCTATTGGCCCGTCATCGGGCTCGCTGACCACCCAGTCAACAGCACTGCTAGCTGCACCGTTCACCCCTCACCCCCTGCTCCTCCTCTCTGCCCTCCCTAATCCAAATCGGAGGAGACACCGCCTCCCTTGCCCCCGTTGCATGCTCTACCTAATCGGTTGTCTCCCACCACCCATTTGGGGGCACTCCAATCACCTCGCTCGTTGTCCTTCAGCTTGCCTTAACCATTGTCGGCCCCCTCCCCCTTCTAAAGGGCACCGACCATGGACCCCCCACCCACCCACCCACCCACGCACCCACCTCGAAGACCCGAAACTCGAACCCTAAGAGCCTTGGCCCCTCCACTTCTTGCCTCGTCTGAGCACACCACCGTGCTGGTTCACCCACCTCCGGCTCATTCTATGTGCTCGCCGCCTCCCTCCCCTAGCCTCTCGGGCTCAAACAAAGATTGTGACATAGTAACGGACTACATTAACCAACGTTACTTTGGATCTCACCAGTAGTCACCCCTTCAGGCCATAGCTGAGCTCGTCAGCTCGATCGCCAGAGATGCATTTGTTATAGCCGTATCCGTATCTATACAATAGTATAATAAGTATACAATAGTATAATAAGCGTGCAATCCAAAAACTCCGTCTCCTCTCACAGAACACTGTTCCTGGCACAGTCAACGCGCGATGTGTTTTCCCTGATGAACAGTAACGTTTTTCCGTAAACAGTAACCGGTTTTTGGAACAGTAACGGGTTGCTATGAACAGTCCTTACCCATTAAGGAACAGTGTCACCCTGTTTTTTTCCCTCTTTTTTTTTGGACGCAATACAAATCTTTTCTCCGTTCGTTTGTTCCTCACGCAAGGTGAGTGTTGACAAATCGAGCCATCACTGCATCTGCATGCAAACGTCGTTGACTCCACCAGTCTACGTTCCCCTAAGATGAGACCTCGCATGTCGCGCCACGCCTAGCTCTCGATCGCTTCCATAGTCCCATTCCATTTCTACACACGGACTCCGCCTCACTCTCGCCGCCTTTACGCAAAGGCGTCGCCATTACCGTGCCGGCCAAGCTCCCCACCCCCCACCCCCAGCAAAAGAACTACCACCGACGATGCTTCCCCTGCCTGCAGCTAGCTGCCTTCAATTCGATCGATGTCAGTACGTGTAGCAGCCTAGGAGTATAGCTAGCATCATATCAGTCGCTCCCTAGTCCCTACTTGCATCGCATACTTGCCTGCTCGACTGCTCGTTGCTCTCAACGTCTCCGATCCATGCAGCGGCAGCACAGGCTAAGCTAACAAAATCTTGTGATCAGCCAGCGCAGCAGGCCGCGTCGTCTAAGCACCTCTGATCTGCGACGACTGTGGTGTGTGCGTGCGCGCTTCTTTATTTGCTTGCCAATCGATCGATGCCGTCACCGCCGCAGCCGCCGCCGAGGAATTCTCTCAAGTCGTTCATGGGCAACGGCAATCACGCGCCCCTGCAGGTCGGCGTGAAACAGAGGCACGGCGGCGGCGGCTTCCCCAGGCTGTCTGCCTCCAGCAAGGCGCTGGTCCTGCTGCCGCTCCTGCTCCTGGCCTTCATCTTCCTCTTCGTGTACCCCAAGGAGTTCGAGCTGCAGGCGATGCTGAGCGCGTGCGGCCCGCCCGCAGCGGAGCCGGCGGTGGTCCGGAAGCCCGACTTCCGGCTGCTCATCGGCGTGCTGACCCGCGCGGACCTGTACGAGCGGCGGCACATGCTGCGCATGGTGTACGGGCTGCAGCTCGCGTCGCCGGAGGAGCCCCTCGCGGCGCACGTGGACGTCCGCTACGTCTTCTGCCGGCTGTACAAGGACGACCAGCGCGTGCTGGTGCCGCTCGAGATCCTCGTCCACGACGACGTCATCGTGCTCGACGGCTGCGAGGAGAACCTCAACGGCGGGAAGACGTACACGTTCCTGTCCACGGTGGCGCGGCTCTACGCCGACGAGCCGTACGACTACGTGATGAAGGCCGACGACGACATCTTCCTCCGGCTGCCGCAGCTGGTGGCGTCGCTGGGCGGGATGCCCCGGGACGACATGTACTACGGCGCCACCATCCCGTGCGACAGCATGGACCCGTTCCGGGAGTACATGGCCGGCATGGCCTACGCGCTGTCGTGGGACCTCGTGCAGTGGATCGCCACCTCCGACGTGGCGCGCAACCACAGCGTGGGCACGGAGGACATGCTCACCGGAATGTGGCTCAGGCTCGGGGACAAGGGGAAGAACCGCTTCAACGCCAAGCCGGCCATCCACGACTACCTCAACCCCGTGCCCGTGGACCAGTGCGAGCACGAGTTCATGCCCAGCACCATCGGCGTGCACAGGCTCAAGAGCAACCCGAGGTGGGCGGAGGCGCTGAAGTACTTCAACTTCACGGCAGGGCTCAAGCCGTCCAAGTCCTACAAGATCGACTAACACCTAGCCTCTCCTATCGACTACTGTAAGTAGTAGGGATCGATCCATCGGATGCGTGCATGCGCGTTGCTTAATTTTGAGGGAACTTTTAATTAATTTATACATAAAAACAAATGTGTTCCTTGATTTGATCTGTGCTCTTCTCACCAACTCCATCTTCCCACTTGTTTTTTTACCATATTTTGTACTTCATAATTTTTTTTAACAAAACAGTTAGAAGAGCCGCCGGTTATACTAAAGAAAAGAAGAAAAAAAATCCAGATTAGTCGGTACAACATAGCAGCAAGTGAAACAACGACTAAACACCAAAGAAGTTGACAAACAAAACAAACACCTAAAGCAATTGCAACTAAACCTTTGGAACAAAACCCACAACAATTGCAACTAAAAGAAAATCTAACGCATAGGCAACAAAATCCCCGTCACGTTGCAACCTGTCGGTGTTTTGAGTTACCACCGATGAGTAAATTTCTAGTATTTGCGTGTCTGGCTCGGATGGTATGCTTAGAGGACACGAGGTTTATACTGGTTCGGCCAGAAAGTCCCTACGTCCAGTTCGTCGCGGATGCTCGTGTTACTAGCACTGAAAGTTTGTAGTAGGGATTACAATCAGGCGAGAAAGGGAAATGATCCCAAGTCTCTGGTGGAAGGAGTGAATGGGTGCTGAGAGCTCGATCGCTGCTCAACCGTGTGTTCGTGTCATGCTCTTGTGCAGATCTGGATCCGATCAGGTCTCGATGGGTCGATCTCCTTCATGGGGTGCCCTGCTTTCTCTTTTATAGGCCAAGGGAAAGCACGGGTTATAGCAGAGGAAAAAAAACGAGAGAGAGGAAGGCTTTCAGGATCATCGGGTCCTTCTTCTCCTTCATACGGGTCCCACCGATCCTGTAGATGTCAATAGGGATGGCTCCACGTCGCGGCCCAGTTCGTCACTAGCACCATGCGCAGGCGTCATCTGCCGGTCATGGCGCTCAATTCCGTCCCGACGGACATCGTGGTGAACTGATGCGCCTGTCATCGTTCGTATGAGGGTTAGGTAGAATAGCACCGGCACGCCCAACACTGTTCTTGATGTGAATCCTCAGGTATAGCCCGTCATAGCCACGGGTTATATCGAGTCATGCCAGTCTCTTCCCCGGTATCATAGCTTTGACCCAGGTCCATACGCTTGGACATAGAGTGGTTGGCGGCGGTATGGGTCTCTGTCAGGCGAGACAGAGCACGAACCCAAGGGGACGGGAGAGACGGAGCCCATCCCCAGAGGTCGGGTCAAACGGCGGAGCCCGCACCCAAGGGGTCGGGCGAGGCAGAGCCCGCGCACCTTGGGACTGGTTGGAGCCATAGTCGTGCTCCTGACTGCTCGGATGAGTCAATGTTGATGACCATTAGCTCCTCCTCTTCGGATATCCTAGTATTGGTCCCCGACAGTAGCCCCCAAGCCTACGGAGGAGTAGAATGCTCCTTCGAAGGCTTTTCCGAACAGGAGGACTCTAAGGGCCTTGGCCTTCTTTTGTCACCCACGGCGTGACCTGGGGACGACGATTCCCTTTTGTCGTGATCGGACCCCTAGGGGGTATAGCCGTGAGATTTGGTGGTCCAGAAAAGGTATTTCCTGATTCCGACCCCTATGGGGTCTGTCGTTCCACGACCGCGCGTTCAGTTTCCTTGCGAGTCCAACTTTCCTCGAGCCCCCGCCCGTAGCAGGGGTCTAGTCGAGGGTCGGTTTGTCTTTGTGATCGTCTTCCCTCGAGCGTTTTTTTTTGATAAAACGGAGGGGCTGAGCTGTGCCACGATTTTTCTATATGGACGGATCATGGCGCTCGGTGAGCTGTTAATGGGCTAGTCTGAGTAGGGCCACGACATCCTATTCGTGGGGGTCCAGCTTGGGTCAGTTGGTGACCGACCCTAGATTCTCAGTGGTCAATCCATATAGTTCTCGGGTCCGTTCGACCGTTCCCGAGGGCTCTGTCTTTCTTCGAGAAAAAACAATGGATCGTATCCGGCCGAGACTCGAACATGGGCTAGGATGCCCGCGACGCTCGTGCGCCCGGGTACTGGCTGCTAGCGGGCCCATCCCTTTCCACCCCTCACTCTAAAGGTGCCGAGAGCGGTTGTCGAACCCGTCGGTTTTTTAGCTCTGTATCACTCTTACCTATGACGGACCGTGGCTTTTTTGGGGAGGCGAAACTGAAAGGATCAAGATACCCAAGAGGGGGTGAATTGGCCTAATTCTAAATTTTTTTACAATAATTAAATCCTATGGTTAGCTCAATTAACCCCTTGTACCTAGAAAGTGTTTCTAATTATTCTACCGCCCAAAAGACTTGCAACCTAAGTTCTAATCCTACTCTAGCATGACACTTATATGAATGTAAAGACTAGAATTGAATTGCTCAAAGTAAATGCTCAAAGCAAATAGAGAAAGAGGAACGCGGCGATGTTTTGCCGAGGTATCGGAGAGTCGCCACTCCCCACTAGTCCTCGTTGGAGCACTCGCGCAAGGATGTAGCTCCCCTTGATCTGCGCAAGGATCAAGTGCTCTCTACGGGTTGATTCTTCGACACTCCGTCGCGGTGAATCACCCACAACCGCTCACAACTTGAGTTGGGTCATCCACAAGCTCTCCGGATGATCACCAAGCTCCCAATCACCACCAAGCCATCTAGGTGATGGTGATCACTAAGAGTAACAAGCACGAATTCTCACTTGACCACGACAAGCCTAATGAGAAGGGTGGATGCACATTTTGCTACTCTTGATCTTCACTAATGAGGGCTCTCTTTGGGATTCTCAAATCTCAATCATCTCATTAGGACCTTGCTCTTCTTGGCACTCTCTAAGGTGTTTCTCTGTTGTTGGAATGAGCAAAAATGCCCCCACACACGAGTGGAGGTTGTATTTATAACACCGGCTGAAAAACAAACCGTTATGTGCCTCTACGGGGTGACCGAACGCTCCAATCAGTACACCCCAAACTCCAGTGGTTAAGTGTTGACCGGACGCTGGCCAGCGTCCGGTCACATTTTCCCTTCACAGGAACCTTACTGATGTCGACCGGATGTTGGACCCCCAACATCCGATCACTTGCTGAGCAGTGTCCGATCAGTAGCCGGAACCTGATCAGCGTCCGATCAGCATTGATCGGACGCGTCCGATTAGGATTCTCCCTCTCTAGGACCTTACTGGAGTCAACCGGACGCTGGCCCTCAGCGTCTGGTCACTTGACCTCTCAGTGTCCGGTCACTTCTAGACACTTTCACCTTGGTCAAATGAACTGACCGGACCATAAGCTAGCGTCCGGTCACACTGGAGCCAGCGTCCGATCAGTATTTGACCCTCCATTCACTTCCAACTCTCGATCATATGTGAATGAAGTTTGCTCCATTGGATCAAAGGGTTGTTTTGGAGTTATCTAGTGCTAGTTTTAACAAATGTGCACCACACCTAACTCACTAGACTCACCTAGGTCAAGCTCCCCATTCATAGCCCCCTTAATAGTATGGCCAAAGGAAAAACAAAGTCCTAAACTACTCTAAGTGTCTCTCCAACTCCAATCGACACTTAAAACTTGTCCATCCTTAACATTGTCGTCCATCCTTTGAAAACCGAAACGATTTCCATCGTAGGGGCATGACAACCTTGATTACCCATTCGATCTCCATTACCGTGACCTAACTTAATTGTTTCTATAAAACACACGTTAGTCATAGTAATCACGTATTGTCATTAATCACCGAAACCTAACTAGGGGCCTAGATGCTTTTAATCTCCTCATTTTTTATGATTGATGACAATACTACCTTGAGTATGTGAAAGAGATGAGGTTTTTAACATGCTTGGTTCATATAAGCTTTTGGCAATAAGAACAAAAGTGTTAGGCAAGCTTATATGACCCAACCCAACATGATGTACTCAAAAGATATGAAATAAGCATAAGTACAAGCAATGAAGCTCATTTGCATCAAAGTAAAACGCGGAAGCAAAGGCAAATGAGCATAATACAAGTGATATGACATATAAATAATTCACAGTAGAGAGCACACATGTCATATATCATGATCACGTAGATATCACTATCACATAAATATAGTAGTAAACATGAATGCATAATGTATCACACACATAGAAACTCCAAATGTAATAGATAAGCTAATATAATAACTAAGCTCCCCCTAGATATATCGCTCCCCCTAAGGCTATCATACTCGAACCCTCTCCTCCTTTAGCGTCAAACACCAAAACCTAAGGGTCAGTCGGCGAGACTGCAGCCAATGAGCCGGGTGCTGAGGTACGAGGAGCAAGCTGGAACTGGTCACCATCATCATCTAACCCTGAGCTCTGAGCTGTCTGACCCTCTGTAGCTAGAAGTGATGCTGAAGCAGTCTGGGTCGGATCAGGAACTAAAGTTGATGTAGGCTATGCTGGTATGACTGAAGCAGCCGGCTCTGATGATGCCACTGAGGAGGGGAGCATCTCTATAGTCGTTGTGATAAGTGTAGCCATAGAAGGACCTAGAACATGCAGGTATGGAGGAGTGGGCTGCCCTGTCAACTCACTGAAGGAGGCACCAAGACTCCTGGAGACTGAAGTGTCTGGCACTAGTAGCAACAACGTCTGTGTCGGTGTGAAGTCCGTCTGAAGAGGTGTGAACTATGGGGCTATTACTGGCGAAGCGAACCACTGGGACACCTGCTCTATAGGTGAAGCATACTATGTTGGTGGTTGTCCCTGACTCTAAAGCCCACTAGGCTATAACACTGGAGTCATCGAAGTGGTGGCAGGCTGACCAATCTGGGGCGAAAGCTGTGGCGGTGGGGCCACAATTACTGTCACTACATGCTGCATAAATCCAAGAAATTGCTGCTGCATGAGGATCTGCTATTGATGCATGGCCTGCTTGTAACATCCCGGCCCAGGGCTTAATAGGATTAATATGATACTCATACCAATAAGTTGCAACTTCTTTTCCGGAAGCCCATCTGTAAATAACTCCGAGGTTAAGCGTGCTTGGCCTAGAGCGATGGGTGACCGACCGGGAAGTTCTTCCCGGGTGCGCATGAGTGAGGACAAAGTGCGCAGAAAAGACCTGTGTTGGTCTGTAAGGGCAGTCTATATCCTAGAGAAGCTGCCAGATGTAAGCGGGCCTGGCCTCGGAGAGGCGGGACGTTACAGAATGGTATCAGAGCCGACTCTCGCGGTTTCACGGGCGCATGTGTCGCAGTTGCACAGGCATGGTGCGCATGGCTGGTGTAGATCCGGCGTGGTCACACAGCATGGCACATGCGCTAGCTCTGGACACACGGACGTGGCCAAGAGAGGACGCTCCTGGCTTGGGATTGATCGACGAGGACGTCGATCTCTTAAGGGGGTGAGGATGTAACATCCCGGCTCAGGGCTTAATAGGATTAATATGATACTCATACCAATAAGTTGCAACTTCTTTTCCGGAAGCCCATCTGCAAATAACTCCGAGGTTAAGCGTGCTTGGCCTGGAGCGATGGGTGACCGACCGGGAAGTTCTTCTCGGGTGCGCATGAGTGAGGACAAAGTACGCAGAAAAGACCTGTGTTGGTCTGTGAGGGCAGTCTATATCCTAGAGAAGCTGCCAGATGTAAGCGGGCCTGGCCTCAGAGAGGTGGGACGTTACACTGCTGCTGCTGCTGTAGAGCCTATGTCTGCTGCTGAATAGCTAGCTGCTGTCGCTAAAACTCGTCCTGCCGAGTATGGAACTGAGCAAATGTAGCAACTGTCTCTTGATCCTATCGTGCCTGGTCCTACCTCATCCACTCAAGTATAGTAACAAGAGTGAGGTCTGTCTATAGGGTAGGTGGTGCTAAACTAGAGCTACCAACCTCAGCATCATGTCGATGTAGAGGCATCTATGGAATGGGCTGGTAGTCATCATCAGAACTGTCACTAGACTTGCTCGTGACCATCCCCTCCTACTAAGCAAGCTGCTCCTCCTCTATAGCTGCAATACCCCTAATAATATCATCCTGCTGGGCTGCAGTCTCTAGCACCTCTAGGCGACGGCACGGCTGACTAGGTACCTATGGTGTACTGTGGCAGATTATCCGAGTCAGGTTATAAGTAGGAAACTCTGTAGTGGCACCACTGTACTCAGCTAGCATCTCAGGCAGCCTCACTGTAACTGCCCTACGAATAAGAAATGTAATCCAGTGAGCATAGGGTAGCTGCCTGTGACCTTTGAAGCCCTCAGCTATAGTGTCCTCCATCTCTAACAGAAGAAGATCTCAAATATCAAAAACTGTCTGCTGTATTAGAGAGTTGAGAAGCCATAGCTGTATATGAGTCAATCCCTCTCTATATCCCATCCTCAAAAGTAATGTCATCCTCATGATAGCCTCAATCACATGAGTAGTGGGAGTAAGATCACTGGGGTTTCTCCACGACCCCTCGCCAAAGGGCTCTGTGAAATAGTGATGAACCAAGTCTGTAGGGGGCACCATACCGCCATGAGGGCATCTAGGGGTGCGGTCTGTCCATAGCAAACCTCATGAAGCCTGACTGGCTGCTCCTAAAGCCTGAGTATCTCCCTAACCCTAGTGCTTATCAGCCGGTAGTCTCTGTCTCTGAATGCAAAGTGTATAAACCTGTGCTATGAGTCAATCTAGAGTGTAGCATAGGACTGTCGAACCTAAGATGGAACATACAGCCCTGTCTATCCAATCAGATCTATTAGCCCTGGTAAATAGGATAGATACGGGCGAATGTGCTCTCCAGCTGCTGCTACTATAGACTCTATGTTGCACACCCTCTGTGATTTGAATACTGCTCCACTGTTAAGATAGGTATTATAGAAATCCTCCTGTAAGGGTGTATAAAATCCCTATGATGCTCTCTCATCCCTCCTAGGTGGAAACCACACCTCAAAGTCCACAAACCTCAGCTGCTGCACCTGCTTGGCCGTGGTGACCCTCAAGTCAAGATGGGTCACTGGAGGCGGACCCTGTGGTCGAGGCGGTGGATGAGAACCCCTCCGCTAAGTATCTGCCCTAGGCGTAACTGGAGCATAGGTACGACCAGAGCAGCGTAACTATGGCTGAGGTGCCGGCTTTGTCTCCTCAGCCTACTCGGCCTGCTCACCCTCCTAAGTCTGTTGTGCTGGCTGTGCCTCCTAAGTCTACTCTACTGCCTATGGCTGCTGCTATGACTCCCCCTAAGGCTGACCCTCATCAATGGCAACACGCTGTCCTCTAATCATAAGAGTCCTAGCTGGACCATAATGAAGGCGCTCAACTCACTCAAGTGAAGCCCTCGCTTCTGGTGAAAGCTGATCTACAATCCAGACTCTGCTGCGAGCACCTCCTTTCTCGGCACACTCTGTGGCCTCTGCAACTATGGTGGCTCTCGCTGTCTCTACGTCTGGATACTTGCACTTTCTTACTGCCAACTTCTTTGTCGCTTTGCCTTTTGGTTTTGCAGGCTGGCGAGGCGGGGGCCTCAGATCCTCGTCACCGGGACCACCTCCGACATTCTTCGTACGAGCCATCTGATGGATGTGAGAAGAATCAACTGCCACTGACAAAGATCAACTGTCACTTCCGAGACTTGGCCTCGTTCCGTACTCGCGAGCTTGGCCCCGAGTTAACTGACAACTGCCAACACGATCTCAACGGCACCAACTCGCTCCATGACAGAATAGATAGGATATACAAATAATTTTAATTATGCATCTAGAGATACGAAACCCTAATAGAGCAAGCAATTAGGTACGAAATTGAAACGCGGGCTTGCTACCTAATGAACCGGCGATCCAAGGAAAAGAGAAACGACGTGCAGGGAACCACCGAATTGCGAGGCTAGGGTTAGGGTACCGGCTCGACAAAGATTGGCAACCAAGTAATGCAATGAGAGCACTCGAGCTTGGCTACAGCGAGGGTGGAGCTAGGGCACGAGCTCGTCGGTGCTGGAACTCAGATGGCGCAGCACGGGAACTTGGCGAGCGGCGCTGGACGACACGGCGGCGCGGGGAGGCATAGAGCGGTGGCACTGGTGTGGGAGGCGACGCTGTAGTGGCATGGTGAACTGTGGTGGCGCGGGCGCTCGGGAGCATGGGGAGTCGCTGCGGTGGCATGGAGATCTACGGTGGCGTGGGAAGGCAGCTCAGGAGCACGTGGAAGCGCTACGGCGGTGTGGAGGCAGCGGCTAGGGCATGAACACACAGCGATGACAGCGTAGGTAGGTCAAGGATGTGCGGCGGCTCATGATTATAACGGGTCCCCGATAGAGTTCGATAAGGAAATAAGAAAAGAGATCAAGATCCACATGACTCCTATTGATCGGACGCTCCGATGGCAATGACCGGATGCTGTCACCCAGCGTCCGGTCGATTCTAGAGAGGTCCAATTCCTCTAGAATCGCGACCAGACGCGTCCGGTAGACACCGACCAGACGCAGCCAGAGTCCGGTCAATATAGCCTTCGTCTTCTCCACATGACTGGATGCTGAAACGCCTTCTGACCGGATGCTGAAACATAGAGTCTGGTCACTCCTTCGCAGCAAGTTCACCTCCTGTGAACTGACCGGACGCTAGACATCAGAGTCCGGTGCAGCGTTCGATCACTCTTTCTTTAGCAAATCTTCAAAGTCCTTCGTGCTGCCTGTTCCTAATCAAGTCCCAACTTGAATAAGATTCAAATAAACACCAATTGAGACTGATATGAGTGACCTCTCTCAAACCCTCAAGTTTTTCAAAATATTTTGCCTTAGGCTATAATTCTTTTTAAGAAAATAGGCAATAAGAGAGCAATTTGAAGACAAACGACAAAACAACATTCATGCATATGCAATGCAATACTTGTAAGTAAATCTAGTTGCTTGTCAAGTTTGATCCAAGATTAAGCTTCTTCACACGCTTTTCGGTGGTTATCTTAACCATGTTAGACAAGCCCTATATGCATTACAAAGCATTAAACATATTGTATATTACAATGCAATACAAGGGACAACACAAGCTCATTTTTTAGTGAAGTTACTAAAATCAAGCACATTAAGCTTATTCCGCAATCTACAAAATGTTGCCTCATCTAGCGGTTTAGTGAAGATATCCGTCAATTGATCCTCGGTCCTCACACCTTCTAATGATATATCATACTTTGCAACATGATCTCTAAGAAAGTGATGGTGGATATCTATGTGCTTTGTGCGAGAGTGTTGAATCAGATTATTTGCAAGTTTTATCGCGCTTTCATTATCGCACAAAAGAGGTACTTTTTCTAGAACTACACCATAGTCTAGCAAAGTTTGTTTCATGTAAAGTATTTGTGCACAATAAGCACCCGCGACAATGTATTCCGCTTCGGCGGTGGACAAAGCCACACTATTTTGTTTCTTGGAGGACCAAGACATAAGTGATCTGCCAAGCAAATGGCACCCTCCGGATGTGCTTTTTCTATCAACTTTGCATCCGGCATAATCCAAATCGGAATAGCCAACTAATTCAAATATAGCTCCTTTGGGATATCAAAGGCCAATGTTTGGTGTGTGCTTAAGATACCTAAGGATTCTTTTAACGATAATCAAATAAGTTTTCTTAGGATTAGCTTAAAATCTAGCACACATACACACACTAAACATGATGTCGGGCCTAGATACGGTCAAATATAACAAACTATCAATCATAGAGCGGTAGAGAGTTTGATCAACCGGGTTACCTCCCCCATCTAGGTTGAGATATCCATTAGTAGGCATTGGTGTCTTGATTGGCTTATATTCATCTATCTTAAATCTCTTGAGAAGATCATTTGTATATTTCTCTTGAGAGATAAAAATCTCTTCTCTCATTTGCTTGACTTGAAAACCAAGAAAGAATGTAAGCTCTCCAATCATTGACATCTCGAACTTCTTTGACATCAATTCATCAAACTCTTTGCAAGAATCTTCATTTGATGATCCAAAGATGATATCATCAACATACACTTGACAAATGAAGATATGCCCATCAAGCTTCTTGGTGAATAGTGTGGTGTTGACCCTCCTAATGGTGAAGCCCTTCTCAATGAGGAAGTCCCGAAGGCGCTCATACTAAGCTCTTGGGGCTTGCTTAAGCCCATATAATGCCTTGGACAACCTATAAACATGGTTAGGATATCTAGGGTCTTTAAACCTAGGAGGTTGATCAACATAGACTAGTTCATTAATAAAGTCATTTAAAAATACACTTTTCACATCCATTTGATGAAGTTTTATTTCATGATGTGATGCATATGCAAGGAGGATACGGATGACTTCTAATCTTGTAACCGGTGCAAAGGTCTCTTCAAAATCCAAACCTTCAACTTGAGAGAACCCCTTTGCCACTAGTCTTGCCTTATTCCTCACAACAACACCTTGATCGTCTTGCTTGTTTTGGAACACCCACTTTGTTCCAATGACTCTTGCACCTTTTGGCCACTCTTCAAGAGTCCAAACTTTATTGCAGGTGAAGTTGTTTAACTCTTCATGCATGGCATTTATCCAATCTAGATCTTGAAGAGCTTCTTCTACCTTAGTAGGCTCATAGCAAGAGACAAAAGAGTGATGAGCAATAAATGAAGCAAGTTTTTGTGATCGAGTCATTACACCCTTTGATGGACTCCCTATGATGAGATCTTGTGGATGATCTTGAAGTAGAGGTATATTTCTTCTATTGACCACTTGAGGGGGAGGTTGTGGAGCATCAACATCTTATGCTTGTACCACCATTTGTTCATAAGAGACATGCGTGTCTTCATTTTCTACTCTCCTATCTTTTTCACCATCTTATGGCATACTTGATGAAGAAGGTGGATCAATCACTTGTACATCATCTTTAGGCTTGATGTCTCCAACCAGAATGTTCTTCATAGCCTCCCTCAATGGTTCATCACCTACATCATCGAGATTCTCATGTGCACCTTGGGAGCCATTGGATTCATTAAATTCCACATCATATGTTTCTTCAACTAAGCCGGTGGCATGATTAAATACTCTATATGCTTTGGACTTTGATGAGTAACCAACAAGAAAACCAATATCACAATGTCTTTGAAACTTCCCTAGGTGTTGGCGCTTCTTGTAGATGTAGCATTTGCAACCAAACATCCTAAAGAAGGAGACGCCCGGCTTCTTCCCATTGAGCAACTCATAAGGTGTCTTGCCAAGAAACTTTTGAAGGAATAAGCGGTTTAATGCATATCATGCGGTGTTGATAGCTTCCACCCATAGAGCTTTGGGGTGTTGTACTCATCAAGCATTGTTCTTGTAAGAGTGATCAATGTCCGGTTCTTCCTCTCAACTACACTATTTTGTTGAGGAGTATATGTTGCGGAGACCTCATGCTTGATTCCAACTTCATCACAATAGGCTTCTATGTTTGTGTTGTCAAATTCCTTCCCATTGTCACTTCTTATCTTCTTAAGCTTCACTTCAAATTCATTTTGTGCTCTTTTGACAAACTTCTTGAAGCAAAATACAACTTTGGATTTGTCATGAAGGAAGAATACCCATGTATACCTTGAATAGTCATCAACAATCACAAGACAATAAAGATTTCCTCCCAAACTCTTATATATTGTTGGTCCAAATAAATCCATATAAAGGAGTTCTAGCACTTTTGCGGTTGACATGAAAGCTTTTGTTGGATGGGTATTTACAACTTGCTTGCCGGCTTGACATGCACTACAAAGTTTGTCCTTCTCAAACTTCACATCCTTCAACCCTCTCACCAAATCATTCTTCATTAGTTTTTTGAGTGAGCTCATCCCAATATGAGCAAGTCTTCTATGCTATAGCCACCCAAGTGTTGTTTTGGTGAATAGGCATGTCTTCAAGTTTGTATCTTTGAAGGTAAAGTCCACTAGATATAGGTTATTGTATCTAAATCTTTTGAATATCACATGATCATCATCCTTCTTAGATACAATAACTTCCTTCTCGGTGAACAAACATTGGAAGGCAAGATCACACAATTGTCCAACGGATAGCAAGTTGAAACTCAATGAAGCAACATATAGCATATTGGAGATGGAATGATCATTTGATATAGCCACTTTGCCCAATCCTTTGACCTTGCCCTTTGAGTTATCTCCAAATATGATTCTTTCTTGTCCATCTACTTCTTCATCTAGTGAGGTGAACATACGAGGATCACCGGTCATATGTTGTGTGCAACCACTATCAATAACCCAATGACTTCCACCGGTCTTGTAGTTCACCTACACACAAGGGATCAAGCTTTAAGAACCTAAACTTGTTGAGGGCCCTTCACCTTCTCAACAAGTGACTTTGCAACCCAAATTTTCTTAGACCTATTCTTATTGAGAGGACCTAAGAATATGACTTTCATCTTTCCACTAGAATTCTTTCTAAGCATGTAGTGAGCATTGAAGGCAAAAGGTCTAGCATGCTTGGGCAAGGATTGTGGTGGTGAAGTTTGGCACTCATAAGCAAAGTGGCCTTCTTATACATACTTAAAATATCTCTTTGGCTTTGGCTTAGACTTATGTTGTTGTTGAGATTGAGCCTTCTTCTCTTGGTTTGCTAAGTACCCAATGCCACTTTAATCTATCTTCATGACAGTGTTCATTAGTAGCTCACTTTGAAGATGCTTGCCTCTAGTGAACTTGCTCAATCTAATCTTAAGATGCTCTTTCTCCAACTTGAGCTTCTTATTTTCTTCCTTGAGAGCATCATTGTTTTTCTCTTCCTTGAGCTTCTTGTTCTCATCTTTGAGCTTATAATTCTCAAGGATCAAACCATCATCATGAACAGTAGTTTCTAGCACAATAGACTTGGTGGTTTTGAGCTCTTCAAGATCTTTCTTGAACTTTTTATTGTCATTCTTGAGCTTGACAAACTCATCATAATCATCGGCTTCAACCACTTGCTTGTCTTTGCTACTAGAACTTTGCTCAATGCTCTCAATAATCAAGTCATCACATGATGTAGCAATATCAATCTTAACAACATCGTTAGTAGCATCATATGGCTTATTGGATAAGAATTCGTGAGCAATAACAAGATTATCATGATTAATCTTAAGAGTAGTATATTCTTCTCTTAGCTTGTTGTGGCTAGTGATGAGCTCATTATGTGTCCTCTCAAGTTTATTATGTTTTTCTTTAAGCTCTTTCTTAGAAGATTTGAGCTCCTTGAGTTTGGATGATATAGCATCATTTGCTTCTTTAAGCTCAACACTAGCCTTTTTCGCTATATCACATTTGGCTAAAAGAGAGTCATTTTTAGCTTCTAGCTTTTCATTTTTAGCTCTAGTTTTTATAATGATCTTAGTGTACTGTTTTAGCAATCTAGCAAGATCATCATAAGAAGGTGATTTATATTCATCATCATCACTATCGCTATCATCATCACTAGCATGCTCATCATCACTACTATCATCATTGTTAGATACCTTGTGGTCACCCTTGGCCATAAGGTATAGGTGTGTGGAGGATGATGGTGGTGGTGGCGATGAAGATGATGAAGAGTTGATAACAATTGCGGCCATCTTCTCATTGTCACTATCATCATCGGATGAAGCACTAGATGAATCAATGTCCACGAGCCAATCACCGATAATGTATGCCTTTCCACTCTTCTTCTTCTTGTGTAAGTCCCTCTTCTTGCTATCTCTCTTCTTGTATGGCTTATTCTTCTTCTTCTCTTCTTCTTCTTCATTACTTGAGTCATCTTTCTTGCCCTTGTATTTGTTCTTGAACTTGTCTTTCTTGGGCTTAGTGCATTGGTGTGCTAGATGACTAAGTTCTCTACAATTGAAGCAATCCATCTCGGAGATTGGCTTCCTTCTAGAGCTAGTGAAGAACTTCTTCTTACCATCAAACTTGATGCCACTCTTGTTGAGCTTCTTTAGCATCTTGGTGGTCTTCTTTACCATGAGAGCAAGACTTTCATCATCAACTTCATCATCACTTGAGCTCTCATACTCAAGTCTTACTTTACCCTTCTCTTGGCTAGCTTTGAATGCTAAGTCCTTATCTTTCTTCTTGGTAGAGGAAGAGCCATCTTGTGGCGTGATGTGCATGTACATCTCATGAGCATTGATCTTTTCCAAGATTTGTGTCGATGTAGTGGTGGAAAGATCACCTTGATGAAGCACGGTCATAATATGCCCATATTTATCAATGGGGATGACACTCAAAATCTTTCTTACAATATCGTATGGTTGCATTTGAGTGAGTCCAAGCCCATTGACTTCCTCTACAAGAACATTCAAACGTGAATATATCTCATTAGCACATTCTTTAGGAAGCATTTCAAAAGAGTTGAGCTTTTTCATGACAAGATGATAGCATTCCTCATGCTCACTCTTAGTCCCCTCATGGAGCGCACAAACGTCCGACCATAGTGCATGGACGTCTTTGTGGTTCCTCGTCCGATTGAACATATCTTTGCAAAGACCTCTAAAGATGGTGTTTCGAGCCTTTGCATTCCACTTCTCATAGTTCACCTCATCGCCTTGTAGGTGAGTAGCATCCCGAGGTTGTGGGAAGCCATGTGAGGCAGCTCTAAGAATACCAACATCTAGAGCTTTTAGATATGCCTCCATGCGAATTTTCCAATAAGAAAAATCATCTCCCTTAAAGATAGGAGGAGGTCTATCCCCGTGAGACATCTTGCTCTATGCGGTTAAGCCTAAATACGTGAGCACGAGGCTCCGATACCAATTGAAAGGATCAAGATGCCCAAGAGAGGGGGTGAATTGGTCTAATTCTAAATTTCTTTGCAATAATTAAATCATATGGTTAGCCCAATTAACCTCTTGTGCCTAGAAAGTATTTCTAATTATTCTACCACACAAAAGACTTGCAATCTAAGTTCCAATCCTACTCTAGCATGGCACTTCTATGAATGTAAAGACTAGAATTGAATTGCTCAAAGTAAATGCTCAAAGTAAATAGAGAAGGAGGAACACGACGATGTTTTGCCGAGGTATCGGAGAGTCATCACTCCCCACTAGTCCTCGTTGGAGCACCACGCAAGGGTGTAGCTCCCCCTTGATCCGCACAAGGATCAAGTGCTCTCTACAGGTTGATTCTTCGACACTCCGTCATGGTGAATCACCCACAACCGCTCACAACTTGAGTTGGGTCATCCACAAGCTCTCCGGATGATCACAAAGCTCCCAATCACCACCAAGTCGTCTAGGTAATGGCGATCACCAAGAGTAACAAGCATGAACTCTCATTTGACCACGACAAGCCTAATGAAAAGGGTGGATGCACACTTTGCTACTCTTGATCTTCACTAATGAGGGCTCTCTTTGGGATTCTCAAATCTCAATCACCTCACTAGGACCTTGCTCTTCTTAGCACTCTCTAAGGTGTTTCTTAGCTGTTGGAATGAGCAAAAGTACCCCAATACACGAGTGGAGGTTGTATTTATAACATCAGCTAAAAAACGAACCGTTATGTGCCTCTACGGGGTGACCGGACGCTCCGGTCAGTACACCCCAAACTCTAGTGGTTAAGTGTTGACCGAACGCTGGCCAGCGTCCGGTCAGCACTGACCGGACGTGTCCGGTCACATTTTCCCTTCACAGGAACCTTACTGATGTCGATCGGACGTTGGACCCCCAGCGTCCGGTCACTTGCTGAGCAGTGTCCGATCAGTAGCCGGAACCTGATCAGTGTCCGGTCAGCATTGACCAGACACGTCCGATCAGGATTCTCCCTCTCTGGGACCTTACTAGAGTCGACCGGACGCTGGCCCTCAACGTCCGGTCACTTCCAGACGCTTTCACCTTGGTCAAATGAACTGACCAGACCCTGAGCCAGCATCCGGTCACACCGGAGCCAGCGTCCAGTCAGTATTTGACCCTCCATTCACTTCCAACTCTCGATCATATATGAATGAAGTTTGCTCCATTGGATTAAAGAGCTGTTTTGGAGCTACCTAGTACTAGTTTTAACAAGTGTGCACCACACCTAACTCACTATACTCACCTAGGTCAAGCTACCTGTCCATACCCCCCTTAATAGTACGGCCAAAGGAAAAACAAAGTCCTAAACTACTCTAAGCGTCTCTCCAACTCCAATCGACACTTAGAACTAGTCTATCCTTAACCTTGTCGTCCACCCTTTGAAAACTAAAACGATTTCCATCGTAGGGGCATGACAACCTTGATTGCCCATTCGATTTCCATTACCGTGACCTAACTTAATTGTTTCTGCAAAACACACGTTAGTCACAGTAATCACGTATTGTCATTAATCACCGAAACCCAACTAGGAGCCTAGATGCTTTCAGAAACGCCTGACACGTTTTTCAAGGGGGCGGCCATATGTTGCGTGCGCACGCCCCATGACGAGATGTGGTGACAGGTCATGGCAGACGTGGAGATCTAGGCGAGCTGTGGGTTTCCTCGTACTTGTTGCCCCTATAAAACCAAAGGGTTAGCCCTCCGTGTTTCATACGCACGCTTGCATCCTTACCTCCGCAGCCACGCCACCGCCGCCAACACTTAGGTTTCCTGCCTCCGCATCTCCGCCACCGTTGAGCTCACATCCATCCGTCCCCACCTCCAATGGATTCGTGGTGCCATTCCGACATCACCTTCCAGCGCATGGAGGGCCTTGTCCGTCGCGGTCTTCTCCGCACACAGACCTCGCCCGAGCAGTGGTTGATGCCCGGCAACGAGGATTCGCCGTCGCCGCCTGACAGCTACGTGGTATCGTTCGCCCACTTCCACGAGCGTGGGCTCGCGACCCCCGCCCACAAATTCCTCCGGGGACTACTGCGCTTCTACAAGATCGAGCTACAGTTCTCAATCCCAACGGGATCCAGCACATGGCCTCGAGGTCGGGCGAGGCAGAGCCTGCACCCAAGGGGTCGGGCGAGACGGAGATAGCGGCCTCGAGGTCGGGTGAGGCAGAGCCCACACCCAAGAGGTCGGGCGAGGCGAAGCCCGCGCACTTGGGGACCGGTTGGAACCGTAGTCGTGCTCTTGACTGCTCGGATGAGTCAATGTTGATGACCATTAGCTCCTCCTCTTCGGATACCCTAGTATTGGTCCTCGACACAACCACTACAACAACACAAAACCTAACGAAGAGGCAACAAAATCTGTATCACGAGGTCCAAAAAGCATGGCCTTTTCCTCTCATGAGAGAGCGGAGGACGGAGGTCCGGTGGTAGTAGTTCCCTTAAGCAGACTACATAGCCATAAATGACATCCCAATCAAACTTATGATTCTTCCCAGTAATGCCCAAATCCTCACACTATTTTGCACTCCTTCACAATACATACTTGGTGAAATTCAACACACATAGAGTTACAGTGAGAGAAATATAAAAATCTCTATTTGTGGGAAGATTGGCGTTCGGGGAGCACCTTTACCGCTCTGTCTTGCTGATGCGAAACGGGCCATCATCGCACGGTTGGAGGGGCTACGCGCGACTGACGCAGTTGGCCTACCCCGTGTACTCTATTTTCTACGCGCAGAAGTGAGGTGAGCCACATAAAGTGGTTGCACTGGGGCACCTCCTTGCCACTCCCACCCTCGGTGGCCGTTGTAGCCTATAGAGGTTACTGCAGGCGAGATACTGGCCCCGTTCGCTGGTCTGAAACTTGGTTGAAACTGGCTGAAAAACATTGTTCCGGCTGAATTGTTGTGAGAGAAAAACACTGTTCCGGCTAAAAAAAGAAGCCGAACAAGCCATTTTAAGACAAACGAACGGGGCCACTGTGTTTTGGTGGTGATGTCGCTCCCCACTGCCCTTATTTCTTCCACCTCGACCAAGCCCCCAAGCGTTTTCTTATAGGCTATCCATCGCCTATAGCGGGGGGATAGAAGACATAAGCTAGTAGAGGAGTAATCTCTCCCGTGGCTGGACCGAGCTGGCCCTGAGCTCATGATGTGTAAGGTGAGCCATGGCGATTGGTGTCCCTGGGTACCTCCCCCACTCCTAGCTCCACTCACATTGGCTGCTATCATCGGCAAGCTGCTCAAGATGGGGCCCCGCCGGCAGGAAGATGCACTTTGGCAACGTCGCCTGAAAACTAAGGGGTTGTTTAGTTTCCCAAACTCCTGAATTTGGCACTATACAAAAAGAAGATTCCCCGTCACATCAAACTTACGATACATATATGAAGTACTAAATGTAGACGAAATCAAAAACTAATTGCACAGTTTGATTGTACTTTGCGAGACGAACGTTTTGAGCCTAATTGTCAATGGTTGGACAACTATTACCAAATACAAACGAAATACCACAGTGCGCTACAGTACATTTGGCGGCGCCAAGGGCTAAAGCAGGTAGCACCGCATCTTCTTCCCTTCCGTTTTACTCTTTCTGTTCCAAGTTATAAGTCACTTTGTTATTTTTGGTACATAGAATTTGCTACTTATCTAGACCTATATATTTTATCTAGATACATAGCAAAATGGATGTATCAAAAAAGTAAAAACGACTTGTAATTTGGGATGACTTTTCAAGCTTCTGTGCAAACGCTTCAGGAATTGAGCTGATGGCCGTGCTATGTTTTCGTTTTTTCAATCCATATTTCCTTCGGATATTGTGTCGCATCCGTATCGATCCGTACCTTTAAAGTAGCAGCTGACCCTAAATTCTCAGTTGTGGCACATGTGAAGCTTCACGGTAGATATTGCTTGAAAGAAACATACCATGCTTTTATCTAACTTTTAGACGAGGTGAAGTTTCCCAAACCCTACAAGCCATTTGTCCAGTATTTATTTGATTCTTCGTAAGTACAACTCAAACTACGAGAAACCTTTTGATGCTGGCGTGCGCATACAGGATGCATGAGTCATGACAATAGGTATGCTGGGATTTACCTGTTTGGTATGGCTCCCGGAGGGGCTCTGGCTCTGGCTCTGGCTTCACCGGAGAAGCGCATGGGAGAGCCGGAGCCTTTTTGCACTACGAAGGAGGAGCCACGATTTCAAACTTCTCGTGGATCCACCTGATGGTCGCAGACGTATGGACGCGGTTGCCCTTCTCTGCATGCTCTTTGCCCGGGTACAACGTACAAGACGAAACCGACGCCGGCGTGGTGCTTCACCGTCGGGCAAATCGTGCGAGCAGCGGTGCGGGCGCCTGCGCTGTGCGAGCAAGCGACGGCCTAGGCAAGTGCGTTGTGGGAGCGCACGGCAGCGTGGAAGAAGGCAAGCCTTGCTTGGGCGAGGGCGAGCGGTGGTGCAAGCATCCAGGTGCATGCGGCGGCGGCCAGTGCGAGTTGCTTACGAGCGGCGCGGCGGCGGCGTGCGGTGTTCAGGGAAGGGAGCAGGAGGTCTGCAGCTGCAGGCCGTATGGGCCCTTGGCCCAAAACCGAACGTTTAGCCTTATTTTTGTCATAAAAATAATTCAAATACGGTTTACCTTAATCATGATAAATATTACGAGTAATCGATGTAATATTGCCAATTTTAGTTTCACAAAAATTACATGCATTTTAATTTCTCATGCGTACAACCAAATCAAATAATAAGCGCATGAGTACTTTGGACATTTGATATATCTCATTCATTTCAAAGAAACAGGAGGAGTTGTTTTGCCAAACGTTTTCTAAAACTATTTTTCCTTCTCCAGAAGAGCCAGAGCTAGAGCTATTTCGGAAGGAGCCAGGTAGCTCTTCACAGTACAGCAACATAAACTCTAGCTATTGCCTATAAAAATCTAAAACAGGTATGCATGACAACATGTATGGTAGATCGATCTCTACACGGCTAGACGTGGTAGACGTTGTCCAAGTCCACATGATAGAGCTTGGACGGCTTGAGCCCCTGTGTGGCGTTGAAGAAGTGGAGCGTGCGCGCCCACTTGAGGCGGTCCTTGAGCTTGTGCACGGCCACGGCGTCGGCGATGTGCTCGTGCCGGAAGCAGTTGACGTCGGTGGCCATCTCCCTGTCCCAGTAGTCGTACATCCTCGGCTCCTCGTTGTACACGTTCTTGTACTTCCCGCCCTTGCGCAGCCAGCCGCCGAAGTCGACGTCCTCCCAGTCGTTGTGGTCGTCACGGAGCTCCGGCGTGGAGGCGATCCACTCCGCCACGTCCCACGACACGACGTACCCCATCCCGGACATGTACTGCTTCTCGGGCAGCCAGTGGCAGGGCGTCAGGTAGCCTTGGTACGCGTCCCGCCGCGCCTTCCAGCGCAGCGACTCCGCCAGCGCCGCCACCCGGTAGTAGGTGTCGTCGTCGGTCTTGCCCACGTAGTCGTACCGCTCCCCGGCGAACAGCCCCGGCACGGCCGAGAAGTAGGCGTACGTCTTGCCGTCGTTCATGTTCTCCGTGCAGTTGAGCACCACCACGTCGCCGTGCGCGATGATCTCCAGCGCCACCAGGATGTGGTCCTCCTCCCGCTCGATGCGGCACATGACGAAGCGCACGTCCACCACCGCGCGCACGGGACGCGGCTGCAGGGAGTAGGCCAGCCGCAGGAGCGCGCGCCGCTCGTACGTGCTTGGGGTAGTCACGATGCCCATCAGCAGCCGCAGGTCCACCGCCTCCTCCGCTGGAGAGCCTCCGGCGGCGAGACGGCCGACCGCTGACGGCGAGCCGTTGTTGTCGTTGCATGACGGCGACGAGGACGACCCGAACATCCCCGGGAGCCTGAAGTTGTCGGGGAAGAGGACAAGGTAGATGACCGCAGCCAGGAGGATCCCAGGGAGGAGGAAGAGCGAGGTGCGTGGGGACGACGACGGAGCCCCAAGAGAAGACGGAGGCTTCATCCTGCTATCCGGCCGCCCGGCGGTCGTCGTCTAGCTAAGCTTCTCAAGTCTGGCTAGCTGATTAGCTGCTGCTGCTGACTTGGTGAGCTCAGTAGTGCTCGGCGGCGAGCTGTTAGTTAAGCTTACTTAAGTAGAAGGAGCACTGACACTGTGCTTTGCCTTGCAGGAAGGTGCTGTAGATCTGAATCCAAGTGTGTCTGTTCACTGAACTACGACTCCGGGGAGTAAACCGCGCTTCTAATTTTTTTGTATAATCCTAGTGTGAAAATCGATGCCTTGAGCTGTCCATACATAGCGTTTTTTACTGCTACATGTGAGCGTGTGACTACAATTGGCTTAGATCTAAGCCCCCGGTCAGCTCGTGGGTAAATCTTCTTATCGGAAGCTCATCGACTGCATTTATTGCGTAGATCCGAAGCGAGCAGGATCCGAGGAACGTAACGTGCAGCTGTCGACCAATACTACTACCGTGCATCATTTATTTTTATCTCTAATCGAGTTCTGTAATTCCTATCGTTTTAAACAGTAACACGGTCACCAAAGTATAGCTTTGTCTATGTTTTGTTTAATAGTAATAAATTTATTGTTAAAGTAATCTTTGAAAAGTAAGTTATATACATCTTATCTTAGCATCATCAATGTTAAAACTAGATGTTTTAAAAGCTATGGACAGTTGAAGTTATAAAGGTTTGACTTTGACATTAGCCTAGTAGTAACAACAGAAATTAGGAAACGGAGAGAGTGCATATGTTTATGTGTCCACCATATGACTTTTAAAAAAGAATGTTAAAGGCAATATCATAATGACTCGGTAGCAACTTACACCCCCTACCTCTGCCTTTCAGGAGACTAGCAACTTCGGTCGATAGTTTCTGCGGTTGATAAGTCAGTCATAGCTGATTTGTTGTGAGAGAAAAACATTGTTCCATAACTGATAAGACAGGCTGATAAGTTCAAGCGAATAGGCTGTCTATGTGATCTAAAAAAAGAATGTTAATTACAACTTAAGTGTTCTAGTGATGATTCCTCTATTCTCCAAGATAAAAGCAACCTCCCCCTTGAAAAACGCTTGTACTTAAAATATCACACTAGTAATTGTACTTAAAACATCACACTAGTAGAGAAACGGGATGCAGTCCCGGTTCTCAACTCTCTTTAATTCCGGTTTTGGAACCGGGACTACGCAATCGGGACTAAAGGTCTTGATTTTTAGTCTCGGTTCCTCCGACCGGGAGTAGAGGTGTTTATTGGATAAAAAAATATTGCAGCTGTGGAGATTCGAACCTACGACCTCCCACTTCAACTCTTGCACGCGTTACTATCTCACCTACCACCACACATCTAACTTAGATAAGATACGCTTTCCTTTTAAATTCAGTTTGGAGACACCTTTAGTCCAGGTTTGAGACATAAACCGGGACTAAAGATACCTTTAGTCCAGGTTCGTGTCTCAAACCGGGACTAAAAGTCACACTTTTAGTCCGGATTCATGTCTCAAACCGGGACTAAAGATTCTCGCACTGACGTGCCTCTGACACACCTCGGTAACCGTTGGGCAGGGACCTTTAGTCATAGGTGGAGCTACCAACCGGGACTAAAGATTTCTCTAGTCCCGGGCGCGAAAAATATCGGGACTAAAGCCAAATTTTGAAGTGGATCAAAAGTCGTTTCTCTACTAGTGTCAAGAAGTGATTAAAGGCTAGGATTTTAATTAACATATTTTAAACGTCTACTGGTTCATTTGCAAGGAAAGCAGGACTTTATATACTCCTCGTTTAGACAATTTGGCTAAAGAACATATCAATTGGCTAAACCCTCAATTAGACAAGTCCATGCCCTTGTTAGAAAATTCTATTGAAATTGAAAAAAATGAGTCACTTTATCATTCAGATTGTACAAAAGCACATGAAATATTTGTCATAATGTCATTGGCTCAGAATTTCTCAGTGAGAGCACACATAAAATTGGCTGGTTGTTCCGTAGATGCTTCCTGTTTATATAAGCACAAAATCTCCTTTCAACTTTTCTCTTCGGCGGTGCATAAAAAAAAAACGGGCCAGGCTTCTCCGTCATTTTTGAAGCTTGGCCCATTCAACACGCGATTACACGTATTCAGCCTGTTAAAGCCACATGTCCACATAAGTACTTGGCCCATTGAAAGTAGCCCTAGCCCAGCATATCCGCAGTAAGCCAGTACATCCTCGATACAACACCATTCGATCTCAGCCGTTCACTTGCGAAACTGACGGGTACTTAACCACTGCCACCGCCTCCCTCTAGGGTTTCTTCCCCTCGTGGTTGCGCCGTCCCCCGCACTCGACCTCCGAACCCATCGTCTCCGGCGGCAGCAGCGAGATGGTGAAGGGGCGCACGGGGCAGCGCGTGAGGCTCTACGTCCGGGGCACCGTCCTCGGATACAAGAGGTGAGCTCCTTCTCCTTCGCCCCAAGCCGATCGGCCTTAGCTTTGCCCTTGCAACCGTGTTGTGACGCGCGTGCGGGCGGTGGGCGTGGCTGATGCAGGTCCAAGTCGAACCAGTACGAGACCACATCGCTGGTGCAGATCGAGGGGGTGAACACCAAGGGGGACGTCGCGTGGTACTGCGGCAAGCGGATGGCCTACATATACAAGGCCAAGACCAAGAGCAGCGGCACCCACTACCGCTGCATCTGGGGCAAGGTTACCCGCCCGCACGGCAACTCCGGCGTCGTCCGCGCCAAGTTCAGGTCCAACCTGCCGCCGGAATCCATGGTGAGCTGGAGCGCCCCCGCGCCTTCCCCTTCTCCATTCGTCGCTACGTCCTGCTCTGCATTCTGTGCTCTGTGCTAATTCTGTTCTGCTATCCCCCCTTTGTTGCAGGGCCGCAAGGTCAGGGTCTTCATGTACCCCAGCAGCATCTAAAGGTTAGTGTCGATTGCAATCTACTCAACTTACTGCTACTAGTTGCACGCCCTGATTATTGTTTAATACCTCATACCTAGTACCTCTTTACGTGTTGCCATTGTAGCTTCATCCTACACGGCTATACCCATTAGTGCTGCTGTGCCCTGTCTGCAAATGTGTCTTTTTGGCAGATGGACTTGTTCTTATGTGGTGCAACATGCCCAATTAAGGATTAGTGGCTGGTTATTTGGCTGTACTCTCAGTTGTGTGCACCACCGAATAATCAGGCAATCACATTGAGATTCTACAGGAACCTTTTATTTTGTATTGATAGAATCATGTTGTTAGGTGATTAAAAAGGAGACACATCTCAGCTATTTCTACACACATGAATAGGATTAGCAGAAATTATCTGCAGGACACCTGTGCTGCCTGGTTTCAGTGAAATTCATTGCCACATTGGTGTTGTATAAGAAAATGGATAGAACGATAGCTGGCTTATTTGGTTGATTGAATACATCTGCATTTTGATAGTTCTGGAATCATAGTCACTTATTTATTTGAGCCCTTCCAGGCTCCCACACTTCCAAGCTAAGTGTATTTTCAATTTCATTTTCCTGTTCTGTGTGGGATTCTGTTGCTAAGCATAGCAGAGTGCCAGAGTTACCTTACCTAAGTATTTGGTTTGTTACTAATTCTGAATTTAGAAAAAAAATTTACTTTTGCAACTATCTGTTCTTGCTATCATCAAATGTTTTTCTGAGAATACTTGCTGTAGTTCTCCAATCTCCACACAAGGCCCTTTTTATCTGCTTCTAATACTGTCTCGTCCAATGCAGATAATTTCAAGGCGTGGAGGATCGTGCTTTTCTTCTAGATTTTATCTTCCTTAAACTGTCATTGTAAGGGTTGTGTTCAGGTTGAGAGTTAGCAGGTTGAGCTGTCTATTTGAGAACCCTTTAAAGTTCTCCAAGTTTTGGTGTTATGGACCACTTGAAACATTATATGGAGTTTAAGTTAGAACTGAGTTATCTGCCATATTTTTGTATGATGATTGCGTTAATGATATACGCTCTCATTGCATTTTGAGCAACGGTTCTGTGATTTCATGAGCGTATCTCTGGCTCCATGGTCATGTTATGGTGTATTCAAGAGCTGTTGATGTGCGGTTTCGTTTCATGATGCTCCGGAACCGGAGGAACCAATGCACCAATCGTTTTCTCTGACCGTCATCGTGCTCTTTGATTGGTCTGCGTCATTTTTTTTAGATTTGTAACAGGTAAAATTTCAATCGTCAGCTGTGGCTGCGAGTTACCTGTAGTCTGATGTTTTAGGGCTTGTTTAGCGTCCAGACTTCAGAGGCATCTCTTCTAAACATGTTTTTTTGCGCGTCTCTTTCTTTCTAAACCGCAGCCAAGCTCGCGCAAATCATTGGGCCACGTCGCCTATTTTTTTATCATCTCTTTCTTTCTAAACCGCAGCCAAGTTCGCGCAAATCATTGGGCCACGTCGCCTATTTTTTTATCAGCCGTGCGTCCTTCACGCCGGGGTCCCCAGGCCGAGCTGAGGTGGCCGGGGCGCCCGCACGCGCCACGGTGGCTCGGGCCGCCGCGCCGCGCCTACCCCTCCCCCTTCCCGCCTCCTCTGCCCGCACCCACGCCCGCGCCAGGGTCGCTGGTCCCCCCGCACGCTCAGGGGAGGTCTAGGCCGCCGTGCCTGTGCACCCCGCGCCCACGCCGGGAATGCCCGAGCCACCGGCCGGAGGTGGGGAGGGTGGACGCGGACGGGCAGGCACACTTCAATCCATGATCCTAAATCCTTACTGCAAAAGAAGAAGATGTATTGCTGGAGACCCGAGACCTCCATCATCTTACAGCACCACCCGTCGCCCTGCCCTCCACCGACCTCATCCGCCCGCTCTCGGCGCCCTGCCCTCCACCGACCTCATCTGCCCGCTCTCGGCCTGGCCGCCCTCAGCAGTCAGCCCTCCTCCACCGCGCCTCCCGCTCGTGACGGCGGCACATGTCGCGACGATGAAAGGGAAGGAGGACGGCCGCAGTGGTGGCCCGTAAGGCCGTAACCCATCCTCGGCCGCGAGCCACGCCCGGCTCTCCCCATCGGATACGCGTGTCGCCTCCAATGGCGCGGCCGTTTCTACTCTTGAGCGGTTACGGCGCCGTCCAGGGCTTGGCCGCGCCACCACATCACGTGCTGCCGCCAGCAGCAGTGTAGGCGAAACCACGGAACAGGGCGTGGAGGCTAGCCATGGTCGACCGCTGGGAGCCCGGAAGGGGACAGCGGTAAAGCATTCCGGCCACCTACACTGGCGTCCCCTGACCGGCTAACCCGGAACCACCCAGCCAAGCGAGCAACTAGCACGACTAAGCGACTGCCTCTACTGCGTGCAACATGTCCGACAAAATGTCCAGCCGCATATCACATTAAAGGTACACAGTCCTGTTCAACTACCGTGATAGCCCATTTGATATACTACCCACATAGCCTAATGGTGTTGCAATTTGCGTGTTGCCAAGTTCATTTACAGTGTGCGCTTGAAGATTCATATATACTATGATGCTTTCTGTTCAACATATTGCAAGTAGCAAGATGACTATTTCACAGTTAGCACCCCTTTTGTGTACTGTTCTTTCTCGTACTAAATATATTGGTAGTAATCAGAGAAGAAAGCAAGTATCCATTCATGTCTTCCTGTAAATTGAGTGGAAGCTCGTGTATATTTTGGATTTACAGGAAACTCCATGGTCCATAATCTTGCAGCAGGGATTATTGGTGGCTTCATTAAAGGAATGAAAGACAAGGCTGAAGAAAATGCAAAAATGAGAGAAAGTTTGACGCCACAAACTCCCAGCGAACACTTGGAGTCAATTTTCTTGAAAGAACCATTTGCTGAACCTTCTACCCAATCTTGATGATCGGATAGAAGAAATGTCAATCGGTTCTCTTTCTCTTTCTCCTTCCTTATATATCTTAAAGCACGCATTTATCTTAAGTGCTCCCTTCCCTCTTAGCCTAGGAGTATTGAATGCAGATGACGTAGAGATTGACGATCAAGTAGCTCGGGCAACAGCATCCTCCTTTACATCCCAAGGGAATAAGAGAACAACAGGTTGGAAACAATACTATGAGAACTCCACAGGAAATTCTAACCAAATGTAAGTTTGGTGGGATAACTCATGAACATTGCAAATGGTCATGGTTTTACTGTGTATGGGAGCATTGCAGGGTCAAGCTAAATGTATGTCCATTACAGGATGCAGCAGCCGCAGCTGCTCATGCAAAACGTAAGCTGATGCAGAGGCAAGAGAAACTGGAGGTGAAATAGTTGCTTCTAGACCACAGTTCATATTGGTTGTCTTCATCGCAAGCCATTATTCAGAGCAATATCAAACATGTTGTTTTAATTCAACTTCACCTTCAAACTCATATACTTGTTTTCACAGAAAGAAATATCCTTCCATATATTAGTAGCCCAACACTAAAACAGTGTAACAACTCACAGAGACTGTAAAGTTTTATTCCCCTACGTTTAAATTGTAGCTTGTTGCATAGCTCTTAATTTTACCCTGCTGCTTGCCCATACCTAACCCATAATATGCATATCTTGGCATTGTATTTGATGATATAGAGGGTTCAAATCTTGTGGTTCAGTTCCTTGGTTGTTGCTGTAGTTCTCAAATTGTTGTATAACTTCTTTGGCTACAACCACAAAAAAAATAATTATAATGACAGTTCATGTCAGAAGTCAGATACATGTTTTGGACCTAGAACTGCGGATAATGTCAAGTGCTACTTGAGGGCAGTCAGAGGTCCACTTTCTCTGAGCTTTGACATGAGTATGGCTGTGGTAGTTTACTCATAGACACTCCATCCTCCACTATTGTCGCCTCTCAGGCGTGTTTGCTGGTTGGTTTCTGGGCTGGTTTGGGCTGGCTAGTGCTGGGTTTTTGTGAGAGGAAAACACTGTTGGCTGGCTGAAACCAACAAGCGAACATGGTGAATGTTTGCACTTGCTTGAAGTTCTTTTATAATGCACTGACAATCCCCACAAATATGCTACCTGAAGTAATCTTCATTGGCTTTGATCCTAACATGAAGATGTGGATGTATGTTCCATCAATGCGATTCTCTAGAATCCAACGGACAGTTGGAGGCAGGCGCCCATGTGTACTCTTTGTCGCCCATGTTTTCTCTATGTTAAAATTTGCTTTTTAACTTTGTGAATCCAGAATTGCATACTGCCTTGTTTTATGAATCCAGAATAGTATATACTTTGCCTAGCAGGTTGCCTGGGAAAGCCAGTTTTAGGTCGTGTCGACTTATAATTGAAATATTCAATGCTCATACTCAAACCAAAGGAGCTCGATTGGTCTCCATATAGACTCACGCATGGTAGGATGGCCCAATACAGGCAAGCGCGCGGCAACGCTGCCGTAAATCATTTACTAAAACATGTCATTAGGATCATGTTTATATGTCAATGCATGTAATAAAGTGTGTAGATTAATTTCTGTAACTCAAAACGATCAACTAAAATGCGGAGCGAAAGTTGATTCGATAGTCATGTTATATCACTTAGGGTTTAAAACCAATTTTTATTAAGCAAAAATGCTATAGAACATGTGTGTGATACTTAAATAAAGTTTGAAGTACAAACTTTGTAGATGACAGTGAAATACTTGCGGTCGAAAAATGATATTACTAGCTAATATTTCTACTAGCTTAGAAATCTTTTTCTCGACGTATCATTGTATTAATAGAAGAAAAAGAGAGCCATACATAGACCCGAACCCCATACACACACCACTACATAGACACCGGATCACCGGTTAAGAAAGCACTAGCTTAGAAATCGCAAATGGAAATCAAATTCACCTCCAAAACTTAGAAATTTTCAAGTTTGCCGACTGCTAGACATTGCTATGTTTAGCAATTTATTGTGAGAGATTGGGTTAAGGAGTAGGGTAGTATTATAGCTTGTTTTAATAGCCTAATATACCCTCTAAGGTATAGCAAAAATTGTTTGGGGGATTGGATCAACAGTTTAGACGTCTCAAACGCTTTAAAATTCGTGCATAACATGAACTCGGGCCGTCTTCTTATGTTGGGCGCGGTCACCAGGCCGTCCTGCCCCGACGTCGCGGCGTCGGTGCGCTGGGTGTACGTGCACGTGGCCACGCTAGCCTGTTGCTACTGCCGCAGCCTGGGCGTGGTGGGCACGCCGCTGGCCGCCACGCCCGCCGTTCACCTGCGCCTGGCCGTCCTGCTGCCGTGTCGCGCTGCTGTCGCTGTCGTCGCACCGCTTGGGCTTGGCCGAGGCCGGCCACAGTGAGCTGCTAGCCCTGCGCCCTGCTGCTCTGCCTCACACTACCGTTTTGGGTGCCGCCGCGGCCGCGCTGCATTATCGTCGCGTTCGCACTGCCGGCACTACTCGCATCGCGACACTGTCGCTGTCGTCGCGTCGTTGTCACGTCCGCGCTGATCCGCTGCACCTCTGTGCTGTTGCAGCCCTGTGCGTGTTGCCTCTACCGCGCGCACGTGGGCGAGCCGCCGTCGCCACGCCATTTATGGCATTGCGGCGCGCGGGCCACGCCGGTCGGACGCACGCACACGTTGTCCGTAGCGCTAGCGCGTGGGACTCCCGTGCTCGCCGCACGTGTCCCGCCAAGGCGTGGACGAGCCGAGCCCACCTGCCGCACCGTCTGCTCTTTCCCTCTTTCTCCCTCTGTTTTTCGCCGCCATCGCGTCGTGTCACGGTGAAGCCAGAGAGTGAGCACCTCTCATCAATTCCTCGTGCTCGCGTCTCCGCCTTCACGCCCCCTCTCCAGCCGACCCCATCGCGCCTTGACTCGCGTCACGCCAAGCTTTAATTTTGGAGCTTTGCCCGCCACCGTGCCGTTAAGGCCTGTCGCCGCCCGCGTCGTAGCCAGTCTTCACCACTTCATCCTGGGCCAATTCCTCTACACCACTAGCTAGCCTTGGCTCCCTCTTCGTCGTGCGCATGCTAGTCACAGCTCTAGTGCAGTTGCCTCGCTGCTGACGCGGCCGTGTCTTTGCGGTCCGCCGTTCACCTCGCAGCGCGCACGTGGCCAGCCTCACTCGGGTCATCTCCGGCCGAGCCGGCTTCTCGGTATGGTCACTGGTGAGTGGTCGTTGCTTACCCGCTACCCTATCGTCTTGTTGTTGTTGCGGCTCACCTGAACGCCGTCGTCATTGCCGCAGGGTGCCCGCCGTCGTGGAGAGGTCCCTCTACGGCGTCCCGGCTCGTGCAACCGTCGCCCATCGTCTCGCGTTGAACCTTAGGTGAGCGTCGGCCTCATAGATAGGTCAGCGGGGGTCCCATGTGATCGGTGTAAGCGCCAGTGCCACTGTTCGCCGTGCCAGCGCGCGCGAAGATGGTCGAGGACCTTGCCATTGAAAAGAGGAGAAAGATTCGAGGGTTCCGTTGCAAAGTCATTGTCTATAGAAATAGTAACGTGGACTGCGGGTTGTTTTCCTCATAGTCTAGGGGCATTTTTGCAAGAGTGCCGGTGCGCGCGGGCTTCCTCACCGTGGGCCGCCTCTACGCGTGGGTCGTTGAAAGGTCCTAATGGCTAGAGGTGGGGTGAATAGCATAATAAAAATTCTACAATAACACTTAGCAAACCGGTTAGATAATTATGAGGCGAAGCAAGTGTTGTGCTGGCCTACTAAAAATGCAAGCCATCACCATAATTCCAGTTGATATAGTTTCTATCCACACAATAGTTATGTCACTACACTAAGTTAATGTGCTCTCAAAGGCTAACTAAAGAGCCACAATAACCAAACTAACAAGCTCTCACAACTAGCTACACTAAAGAGCTTGACAACTAGTTTGCGGTAATATAAAGAGAGTGAGCAAGAAGGTTATACCGCCATGTCAAAAAAGGAGCCAATCAATCACAAAAATGAATAACAATGAAGACCAATCACCTCGGAATCAAATGATGAACACAATGATTTTTTACCGAGGTTCACTTGCTTGCCGGCAAGCTACTCCTCGTTGTGGCGATTCACTCACTTGGAGGTTCACGCGCTAATTGGCATCACACGCCAAACCCTCGATAGGGTGCCGCACAACCAACACAAGATGAGGACCACACAAGCCACGAGCAATCTACTAGAGTACCTTTTGGCTCTCCGTCGGGGAAAGGTCAAGAACCCCTCACAATCACCACGATCGAAGCTGGAGACAATCACCAACCTCCGCTCAACGATCCTCGCTGCTCCAAGCCGTCTAGGTGGCGGCAACCACCAAGAGTAACAAGTGAATCCCGCAGCGAAACACGAACAACAAGTGCCTCTAGATGCAAACACTCAAGCAATGCACTTGGATTCTCTCACAATCTCACAAAGATGACAAATCAATGATGGTGATGAGTGGGAGGGATTTGGCTAAGCTCACAAGATTGCTATGTCAATGTAAATGGCCAAGAGAGTGAGATTGAGTCGGCCATGGAACTTAAATAGAAGCCCCCCACAAAATAGAGTCGTTGTGCCTCTTCACTGGGCACAACACGGGGTGACCAGACTCTCCGGTCATATTGACCGGACGCTGGACCTCAGCGTCCGATCATGTGATGCGTGCCACGTGTCCCCTCTCTTCAAATGTTGATCGCCCAATCTCAACGGTCAAGTGATGACCGGACGTAGCAGCTCAAAGTGATCGGACGCTGAACCCCAGCGTCCGATCGTTTCCAGTAAGCATCTAGAGATGACTTTTCACGACCGGACGTGTCCGGTCATGCTCGACCGAACACACCCAGCGTCCGGTCACTCGGTGACTCCTTTGTGCACGACCATGTCAGTGTGACCGGACGTAGCCAGCCAGCGTCTGGTCGATGACCGACGCTACGCTTTTTCTACTGCTACTGACCGGACACACCGGTCCTTCAGAGACCAGCGTCTGGTCACTTACAGTGACCACGTTCACCTGAGTTTAGGGCGCCGGTGGCACCGTCGAACTATCCGCACTCTACGGGCGGACACTCCGCTGGTGAAGTTCCTAACCCTTACTCAAATGTGCCAACCACCAAGTGTATCACCTTGTGCACATGTGTTAGTATATTTTCACAAACATTTTCAAGGGTGTTAGCACTCCACTAGATCCTAAATGCATATGCAATGAGTTAGAACATCTAGTGGCACTTTGATAACCACATTCCGATACGAGTTTCACCCCTTTTAATAGTATGGCTATCGAACATAAATGTGATCACACTCTCTAAGTGTCTTGATCACCAAAACAAAATAGCTCCTACTATTTATACCTTTGCCTTGAGCCTTTTGTTTTTCTCCTTCTTCTTTTTAAGTCCAAGCACTTGATCATCACCATGGCATCATCATCATCATGTCATGATCTTTATTTGCTTCACCACTTGGAATGTGCTACCTATCTCATGATCACTTGATAAACTAGATTAGCACTTAGGGTTCCATCAATTCACCAAAATCAAACTAGAGCTTTTAGTCGTGCCTCGCCTATGGGTCGCCACGCGCTCGCGCGCGCGAAGCGCCGCGTGGGTCTCGTTGGGCCGAATTGAGTTTATCTTTTTTCGTGGAGAATAGAAATAACTTTTCATTTTAATTCTGAGCTAAACTTTGGTAAATCATATAAAATCACATAGGTATCCAAAAATTGTAAAACTAATTTTGTTAGTTGCTAAAATTGTGCTCTATCTGTTGGTGTATTTAGTTCATATATATATATATTGATATCAGGAACTATTAAATCATTTGAGAGTGCTTAATATTATTAGGTTAAATATTGTAGGAATTTTTGTGGCAATATGGTGATAGTTGTAGCTTTAAAATTTTTACAGTAGCTTTATGGTATTATTATATGCTCGCTGTAATTTTTGTAGCTTTAGAATAGACATAACCTAAGGGTAGTTAAATGCTTTTTGTTTCAAATATACATTAAATCATTAGTAGAAATAAAGATATCCTTCATTTGTAAAGCTAGGTGTTTGTTAGTTGAACCCAATACTTTACTTGATGAAGATGATAGTTAGCTTAGTATCTTAGTCATTAGAGCTAGCTTAGTAGTTTACCATGTGTATTCTTAATTTAGGAGCTGTTGTTGCTAAAATACTAAGTGTTGTATCATCATCGCATGCATGTAGAGAACGAGTTGGCGGAGATCATAATCATCGGAGACCATGAAGATCGAGGAGATGATCGAGGAGTACGAGAAGGAGATCCTCGTGCAGGAGGAGGTCTCGGAGCCGCCACTGACTGACTGAGCTGACACCACGCCTGCCCAAGGCAAGCCCCGGTGCATAACTCTTATTTTGAATAATCACTGGATATATATATGTGATGTGCATTTACGTTACATGATTTATATTAAAACTATATGCATAGATATACCTACCCAGGAGTCCTACTAGCATAGGTCAAGTAGCTGCTATGCTTAGGCTATCGGTAGCGTGAGTAACCTGTCGTTACTAACAATAGGTGATTATTGTTATCACTCTCATGATAAAATAGTGAAAGAAAATGGAGACGGGGCAGGGATATGGTATGGGTATTGGTGGGTGTAAAAGGTTGTATCCCACGGCCAACGGGGCATAGCTTGGTTACACTGTTTTTCCTGTCCGTGTCGGTTAAGGACCGGTCGTTGCACTGGATTCTAGTCAGGTCAGAGACTTATTATCCTGAGCACATACTTGTTTATGGGAGTAGAGAAGGCTCGTTGCTCTCTTGTCGTGGGTTCCGTCTCTTTCTGGACCGACTGATTGGAGACGGGGATGATGGAGGTCTAAGCACCACACTGAGTCCGGGACTCAGGTGTGGGGGCTTGGAGTCCAAGTTTGGACGGGGACCTGGACCTCTTGACAGGAGAGTGGTGGGTTGGTCCTGCTTATGCTTGGGGTACAAGCGGGGCGTGTGTTTTGGGGTACTCAGCTGTGCTACATTGGTTCGCGAATCGCCGTGTAATACGGTACGACTTATCTACGATCTAGCACCATAATAAGAACTGGAAGATGAAAGATGATGAAATAGATCTGATTGCTCAACTCTTGCTCGAAGGTAGAACATGTGCTTACATAGAATGGTTAGATAATGAACTAATCATGACTGCTCATAGGAACATACATAAGGATTCACTACTAGTAAGACTTTTCGAAAAAGAAAACCCAACAAACCATAAAGCTTATCATATTCTTTGGATTCGAAAAATTATTCTCACTAGTCGGGTAAGTCTTGCGAGTACATTGCGTACTCAGGGTTTATTTACCCCTGTTGCAGGTGCAGCTTGATGAGTAGCTGTTGTGTGGATGATTATTCTGGTGGGCACAGACGGATCCTTGTATCTTATCGTTAGATGTTTATTGTAATTCCGCTGTTTAAATTCCGCACTTTGGACTTGGTATTGTAATAATGTATTTCTAAGAACTCTAGTGGTATGAAATGGACTAAGTATTGTAAACTCGTTCTCATTATTGGATCCCGGAGGAAAAACGTAGATTATTCGAGTTCTTTCTCGGAGTGTGCTCGATGGAACCATTCGATGTAGTTTACTCTCGGGGTGCCTAGTGTCTGATGGAAGACGAGCGCCTCTGAAAGCGTGCTATTTCGGGTGGTTCTGCCACAAACGCCACGCGTGGTTTCTAGTTGTATTGGTTCTCCTAAATTAGGTTTAACATATAAAACATTGATCGTACGAAATGATTATGAGGCTGCCAGTGTGATAGTTAAATGGCTATCTTCTTCTGATTTACTTACAAAGAATTAGTTTCTACATGAGGTTTATTTAAGAGCGTCATATAGCTTTTAGCTTCAATTCCCACAGTGAATTTTCTAAGGACAAGTGCTTACCAATGATCTCATAGATCGTCTGCCAATGATCAAATCGTCTAATGCTGTCGATGATCAAATCGTATAATGCAGTGTCGTTTACGATTTTTTTATGATGTGGGGGAGAGATGTCTAATACAAATGATCAGATCGTCTGATGCAGTGTCGTATATAATTTTTTATGAAAGGGGGAGAAAAAGGTGAGAAAATTTTGTGAAGCAACTGTCTCATGAGCTGTTTTTTTGGAGTAACTCTCTTACCATTATATACGATTTCTGCTCTGCAAATTACAAGCTTTGTTTTGTTTATCTTGAAATTAGTACAATAAAATTGTAAAAGGAAGGAAATTAATTGTATATATAGGTCAGCCTTTAAATCATCTCAAGACCATATTAGAGCATCTCCAAGAGTTCCCTAAATCCTTTCTAATTCTTGTTTTTTAGCAAGATAAGAAAAAACACATCTACAGCAACTCCTAATCCATCCTCTTAATCTTTTAGAACTCGAGAAAAGTCACCATGTTCCGTGTAAAGTTACGCACTTTCAAGTCACACGTATCTTCTCTCCCGCGCGTGTTTATCGGCCAATCTAAAGGTGGAAGGGTGTGGAAAGAATAAAGAGCAAAAAATTGTTCCTGATGTAAATGTACAAGAGAGAAAGAAATATATAAAAGTGGTTAGGATAATTTAGAAATGGTACATAATTCTTGATGTAAAATTATCTTTTATATTTTAGGGAGTAGATTATTAGAAATTTTTGGACATAGCCTTTTAGGAGTTGTAAAACTTCGTGCTTTTGAAGAAAATATTGAGTACTCCGGACATGCTCAGTATTGCTTGCATTTGCAAAACAGAAACGTGGGCCGTAACCACTGGGCTTAGTATAGGCCATAACTGCTGACGGCCTGCTTTTGCCCCAAAATTTTTTCAAGCCCAATTGCCCAACCCCTCTCTCCTCGTCTCGGTGCCTCGCCGGCTTCGACGCTCGCAATCGCCGTCGCCATTTGTTCCTCAGTCCTCCTTCGCGCCCGCCCGCTCAAAAGGAGTTTTCCCCCAACAAAATCCCTCCCTTCTTCTCACGGTCCTCGACGGACGCCGGGCATGGCGGAGGAGCAGATGGAGGATGCGTCCACGGCCGCGGCGGCGTCCACGCCGTTCCAGCTCCAGTTCGACAAGCCCATCCCGTCCCAGGTCTAGCCTCCGCCCTCCTCCCCCGCCTCCCCCTTCTGCGTAGCCAAACGGTGTGTGTACGAGTTCGTGCTGTTCTGATTCTTAACCAACATGTGCTGAGGCTACAAAATAGTGTGCGGCCTCTTGGGTTCACGCCGTCCAGAGCAATGGCCAGTTCACGAGAAGTGGCGGCTGGATCCTTGGGTTGCTGCTGCCGAGCGTTGCGTGTGTCCCAACTGTTGTTTGTTGAAATTCCTACGAGGATTAAGTCGGATCCTACTGTCGCTGTGCAGAGTTGACAGGGATGCTGTTGGGTTCAGTGGGAACTGGTTGGTCTGAACTCTCTGTAAGTCGTGAGGTGCTATTTCAGTATTTCACTGATATGGAGCACTGATTTCAGCTTTGAGTGCTAATTTTTGTTGGCAAATGCACTTTAGTGATTGCACCGTTTACTCTTGTTCATGCTTAATCCGTCTCATTCATCTTGTATCGTGTTTATAATTCGCTAAAAAAGCAATCCTTAAGTAACAGAGAAGTTAATAGCAAGCACATATATCATATGGTTGCTGACACTGAATTTCACCTTTTGGCGCCTTATATCATTTCTGTAATTCATAATCAATTGAGCACAATGAGATTCAATTTCCCATTGTTTTTTGTTCCTATTTCTTAATGTATACTTTTTTAGACCAAAGACCAATTCTTAATGTATGCTAAATGGGGGCATCGGGCACTGACGTGCCTATGTTTCATACTTGTAGATAAAAATGGCAGAATGGAATCCAGAGAAGGATCTGCTTGCTATGGTTACTGATGACTCCAAGGTTCTCCTCCATCGCTTCAATTGGCAAAGGCTATGGACAATCTCTCCAGGTTGGTACACCCCTACTCCATTGCCCTCAGATGCCCATTGCTTTACTCACTTTGGATGTTCCTTGTCTTTACAATCAATATGTACAATCTGTCAATCTCAGTGTGCCCTTCATTTATACCTTTTTACTTAGTAGTTATAGTGATTTATAAGATCATGTCTGGTTTGAACTTCCAAAAGGTAGTGAGAAGTGAGAAACTGAGAACTAAAGTATTTATAATTGTTCAGGGAAGTGCATCACATCAATTTGTTGGAGCCCTGATGGTAAAATAATAGCACTTGGCACAGAAGATGGTTTGGTTCTTTTGCATGATGTGGAGGTGTGTATCTGGATGATGATTAAAAACTCTTGGTGCCTTTTGTGTCTTTGTATGAACATTCGTTCATACTTCATAGAAACCTGATCCAGTGCCTATCTTCTCTTAATAATTTTCTAATTGCTTATTCCCATTTTGATATCATGCTTACTAAACCTTTATGGGTGAACTATTAGGAGGCAATTAAGGGACACAGGCCTCAAGGACTTCTTGCCCAACTATGTTTTCAATAGAGGCATTTTAATACTTCTTGAAGAATAATGTGCGCCGGCTATACGATTGTGTTTGACATACAAGACCACTTGATCACATACAGTTGGGGATCTTGCAGCCACTGCTTGAACATCTATGCAGATTCTCAAGACCTCATTCTTCCATGATAAACTTCTCACAATATTTTCTTGAAATGAAATACACCCTTTTCCCATGACGCTCTCTTAGTATCTTGCATCCTCTGCAAAGCTAGCTTGGCCTGCTTCCAGCTAGCCACCTGCTGCCTGTATTAAAACGAACTTTACAAATCGACGTCATCACTCAACAAGTAGTCTGTAATAAGTGTAATGTTTTCTTTGACCATCTTTCAATGGCTAATTAAGCTTGAAGGGCTAAAAAATAATTTGGTGGGGGGAATTTACCCAAAACTCTGCCAAAATGCTTAGGTACAGGCGATTGATTGGCACTATAATCACACACACAGAGGGGGAAATGTATTGCAGTGTCATTAAATTTCTTCGCAATTTCACTCAAATTGTTAGTACTAGTAGTGTATGTAAATCTTTCATACTCCCTACCTGCTTTAATTTGAGTACAAGACAAAATCTGCACAGCTTGCCACTGTCAGTTAATCTGGAAATATAACAATGTCTCATGCTGTCAAGATCTACTTGTTACTTTTCTTTTACACTGTCACTTCGTGCATTTATAACTGAATAGAAATCTCGTTGCAGAACGGGAAGATGCTAAGAACTACAAAATCCCACGATGTTGCCATTGTATGTTTGAATTGGGCAGAAGACGATCCACTGTCAAGGGTATGCTATTGCCTTTGCCATCTTATTGTTGCATCTCATTGTAATATAAAAATATAGCGCCGTCCAATTTTAAACATCATATAGTAACACATGTGTAGTCATGAAAAGTTTCAGCTCTAATCAAAATTAGTTTAGGTCTCTACTAAAACTTCTCATTACTGAGCCTTCTGCTAATTTATTCAGCCTGACAAGGATGAGTTTTTATTCTATGAAGACCGCACCACACGTTTCTTTCCTCCTGCTCCTGTGATGCCTAGGATAGGTGGACTAAGTTCTGGAGATACTGGTCTTGCGGATGAGAACGAAGAAGCTATTCCAGAATTTTCTAGTGCTTCCTGTCAGCGTTTTAACATTCTGTGCAGTGGTGGCAAAGATGGTTGTGTTTGCTTCAGCATTTTTGGAATATTTCCTGTTGGAATGATAGTAAGTAAATACAGTGACTCAGTTGTTGTCCATAATTTGAACTCAACAAAAATTAGTCTGTCATGCATGCTTTTTCCTGCTTCAATGTTTCCTGTTATTGGTTCTGGAGACCTTTCTACTCTAACAGCTCATCTGGAAATGTGTTCTACACAGAGATATTTTGTGAAGTTAATATGCTCAATTTAAACAAAGCAAACAGAAGTTGAGCCCTAGCCTTTTAGGCTTGGCTATTGTTATTAGTGGCAGACCCACAACAAACTCTAGGTGTCATCTGAGTAGAAGTTTCACTTATTTTATGCATTTGCATCTTTATTTACTGTCCTGTGTAATCTCAAGGGTTGAACCTATGGGCATTTCAGCAATCATTGCCAATTTTCTGTGTCATTTTTTATGATTGTTCTTTGTCCAGTTCAATGCTCTATGAACCAGTAGCTTATGCCTTTGAAATTTCAGAACATAACTAAAATCCCAATCAATGTTGGATCTTCTGGAAAGAGTTACCAACTCAAGGATGCTTCAGTCAGCAAGGTAATTGATGCTTAGTTTCCGATGCGCATGTTAATCTCCTAGAGATGAGATTGTGTGCACTTTTATTTAAGAAAAAAGAGATTATGTGCACTCATTTTTCTTATATCAGGTCTCTTTATCAAGAAACCTCCAGAAATTGGTTCTTCTGTGCTTTGGAAAGTTGGTTGACACCGACAACCTTTCTCACAGCTGCGAAAGTTCTGGATTACATTGTCTCTACCTAGATACTTCTATCTTCTTCAACCGGTAATGACATAATTGTTTCATTGAGTTGTACTTCCTTCCTTCCTTCCTTGTTCAGAAACCATATCTTGTTGTCTTGTATGCTGAGTTCTATATTAAGATCCACATTTAGTTCTAGAATTACCTATCTTTTAATGGGCCCATGGCTCGCTTTACGCACTACAATTAGATTTTATAGAAACATGCAAAATTTCATTACTAAAAACATACCCAAAGTATTTCATTGATAAACTCTTTGTCTGTGTATCAATTTATGCTTATTATTGTCATGTACTAAAATTTGTATTTATCATCCATAAATGCTGTAAAGAAAAAATGAGCTGCATCAGGTGTCCCAACAAGCATCAAGTATTCAAGATCTGGTCGAAGTTGTCCGTGCTTCTGTATCTTTAATATCCAAACAATGGTCAAACGCCATGAGTTTATTTCATGAGAAATTTAGTGCCTTGTCCAATCTGATATCTGCACATGGTATGATGGTTTCTCTTGAACCATAAGCATCAGGAAATTTGTGCCTTCATTCTTCCATAGCTGAAAGTTTCTAACATGAAAATTTCTATATGCTTACAGGAGTGGAATCTAGTTCTGAGGATGAGTTTCTGAGCCTTTTGTTTGGGACACGAACAAGTCCAGCACTTCACCATTTTTTAGCTAGTTCACTTGGTGAAGCGGTAATTGTTGCTCCTACCACTTCTGTAACTTGTTTTGTCAGACTCCCTCAATTGTCATTCATGTGTGGGTAGGGTCTCAAGAGGATAGCCAAGGCTGTTGACAGTGCTGGAAGAGATATTCGTGGCATTATCACTGAGCATCTTCAGGTCAGCTACTACCTACTGATGCCACAGAGCTTTCTTAGCATTTTACTAGTTAGGGACGTCAAACTGGATTTTCTGCATGAAAATATAACTAATTATGTGATTCCCTAAATTCAAGGTCATATAATTTTGCTGGACTAACAAGTATTACAGATACATGTACCTTTTTCCTTAGTTTCTATTGCAAAAATTGAGCGCCTTCTTATTTATGTTCTTTATTTACAGCCTGCAGTGGAGATTATTTCATTCAGACTCGCAGAATTAAGAGGCCTTGCAAGATGGCGTTCACGATTTCAAATTATCGGGTTAGATGAAAAGCTTATTGATGGTGTAACTGAGAGTATAGGGATGTTAGTTGTTCAAGTTGAGCGCTTTTCAAGGGTTGCAGCTACTGTTGTTTATCTGGTACCTTTCTATTTTCCTTTTGCATATTCTAGTACCTCCGTTTGAATTAGTTTTTTTTAATCTTTTGAAAATGAAACTCCTACCTCCTACCTAAATAATGTCCAATTTCTTTTAATGACCAAAGTGTGCTAAACAGATTCATCCTATTTATTGTGTTTATTCGAGTAGTAGGCTGAACAAATATTTCTGCAGTTGCCTACCATTTGCCAGTGAATGTTTGAACAACCAATTATGTTCCAATAGTTTTCCCCAAAATTTAGTTTTCTTAGTACCTAAATTCTGCTGGCCTTGTGGATCCGAATATGACATCTTTGTGCATGCAGTATCTTCAAATCAATCTGTAGATTTTGATACACCTAATTGAATCTACGGTTACCAATATCATTTATGCATTGATCGTGCTTTTATTAGTCACATGCTATTTGATGTGCATTGTGTTTGTGCTATAGTATGTGTTTCTATGCTCTATCCTCTATGCATCATGGTTGGTGGTGATAATATGTTGGCGGGTTTATTCTATACTGTATAGTAACTAACTACCATTGTTAACTGTTTCCCAGTTTCAAAATTTCTTCGCCTGGGTTTTAAAGTCTGTTAAAATATTATTAAATGAGCCTACCGACCAAGTTCCAGCAGCAAACAGGTTAGTCCTTTTTTTCCTGTTATTCTCTTGATTCACAAATCATGTATCAATGTTTTGTTATTAATTACCAGGTCTCATCCTTTGTAGTGAACTTGTGGTGATTTTTCTTAAGTTCCTTCTTGATAAGGATCCAATCAAACAGCTACTTGAAGCAGATGAGAGAATTGAGTGTGATATGTAAGTAACATTCCACTTTCTGTCGTATATTTCCTGTGTAAAAGTTAAAAAGTGTTACTAAATTATATTCTTTCATTGTTTTGTAATAAGATAACTGTCATGCACATGTCAAACCCTCCAGTAGGGTTAAATGTGTTAGATATAGATGTATATGTGTCTGTGTACTTTCCTCTTTGTGTAAGGGCTTCTATGCATATATGCCCATGTACGTGTTTGGGCTGAAGCCTACCGAATGGATAGAGTTCATTCTCTCCTAACATGGTATCCAGAGCCTGTGTCTAGGTTTACCTCGCTGCCGTTGCAGGCATCGCCGGCATTGTTGCCGCCGGCGAGTACCCCTGCTCTGCTCCTCCCGTGCGCTGCCGCGCTCGTTGGCGCGCTCGTCTGCGCGCCACCGCATCCATCCGCACGCCGTCGCGACCCGCGGCTGCTCCTTCTCTTCCGTGCCGTCGCACCCGTCCGTTGCGGCCCGCCGCTGCCTGCGTGCCGCCGCAGCTGCTGGTGCTGCCCAACCTCAGTCGTCGGGCGCGGCCGCTCGCTCCGGCCTGCTGCCGGCTGGCCGCGGCCTCCGGTGGACGCTGCAACTCCCCTGGCTGCCGCCTGCTGCCCCTCCCCACGCCGGGCGCGGCCCTCTGGTTGATTTCGCCCCTCGCTCGGGGAAGCTGGGCGCGGTCCTCAGCAAGGGAGGGGCGACTTGGAGCAGAGGAGAGCTTCGTTTTTTTTTTGCATTTGGTTTGGTTGTCTCTTTGCACTATGAACTAGGATGGCTTCAAGTTCATATCCTCAACCGGTTGCTGGTCTGCATTCTCAGTCTAGTGGGGGTCAGATTCCATGATGTCCAGTGATTTTCAATGGCACTAATTATCGTGTTTGGGTTTCTCGCATGCGTTGGCATATGCGTGGTCTACGGCTTTGGGATTTTCTCACTGGTGAACTGCCGTGTCCACCTTTACCTACTCCTGTGCAGCCAGTCTTTCCTCCTGCAACTTCAGATGATGATAAGAAGAAATTGCGTGATGAATATAATGATGATATGACCTCCTACATGTCTCAGTTTGCAGCATATCGGAGGTTGGATGAGGATGCTCGTGCAGGTGCTGTTCTAACTGCTAGCATGGAGGAACATTTGACTGCCGATATTGTAGAGCTTGACTATGCTTCTCAGATGTGGGCTTTTCTTCGCCAGCGTTATGAGCCCTCTGGTCAGTCCACATACATTGCGGCTTTACGCCAAGAGCAGTTGTTGCAACAGGGTGATGCTACAATTGATTTCTTTAACCAGCTCTCTAGTGTGTGGCGTGAGCTTGACACTTTGAGTCCTCAGCTGTCCCCTGCCACTTGTGAGTCCTGCACGAAGCAACAGAGCCACCTTGAGCTTTGGTGCACCTACGATTTTCTGACTCGTCTTCGTGCTGAGTTTGAGCCTCTTCGTGCTCAGTTACAAGCTCGTGAACCCTGTGTCCCTGATGAATGCTCTTGCTGCTGTTCGGAATGAAGAGATCCGTCTTCGTTCTGCTGGCTTGCTGCAGTCACCTGCCTCGTCAGTGCTGGCTGATTGCTCTGCACCTCCATCCATGACAACTTCTGGACGTCCTACACCCCTCCCTACAGCACCTTCGTCAGCGGTGTCCTCTGGGAGTGGTAGTACTGGTGGACTTCACTGCAATTACTGTGAAAAAGATGGACATGTTGAAGATTATTGTTATAAGAAGAAGAGGAAGGAGAAGGCTCATTCACGCCGGTGGTCGTTCCTCACAGGGTTCTGATCGTTCTACTGCTGGACCCTCTTCGAGTAGCTTGGCTGGTTCTGAGACACAGGAGATACTCATGTTGCTTCGTCGGCTAGCTCCCTCTGTGCCTATTGGAGCTGTTGGTTCTGTCACCACAGTCTCTGCACCTTCGGTTTCTGCTGCTGCCTCACAGTCTTCCACTGGGGAACCACCGTTCACTTCAGGTACTTTGCCATGGATTCTTGATTCTGGTGCTTCTTTTCACATGACCTCTGATTGTACCAGTCTTTCTTCCATTCGTCCTCTTTCTACTTCTATCATTGTTCAGACCGTCGACGGCTCACCTCTCCCAGTTCTTGGACATGGCACTCTTTTGTCATCCTCTTTTCACGTTCTTACTGTTTCATATGTCCATAATTTGACCATGCAGCTATTTTCGCTGGCCAGCTCACCGAACATGGTTGTCGTGTTATTTTTTATTCTGACTCTTGTCGTGTCTAGGATCTCAGCACGGGTCTCCTGGTTGGTACTGGCCCTCGCCGCCGTGATTCTCAGTGTCTTTGGGAACTTGACTGGCTTCGTCTTCCTTCCGCTGCCTCTGCCAGTCTTGTGGGCTCTGCTTCTCCTGCATCCGCTTCTTCATCTTTTGCTCAATGGCATCATCGATTGGGACATTTATGTGGTTCCCGGCTATCCACTCTTGTCCGTCGTGGTCTTTTGGGAAATGTCTCTGGTGATGTTTCTTTAGATCAGTGTCAGGGTTGTAAGCTTGACAAACAGCTCCAACTTCCATATCCCTCTAGTGGGTCAGTGTCACAGCGTCCCTTTGACCTTGTTCATTCTGATGTATGGGGTCCCGCACCCTTCGTTTCAAAAGGGGGTCATCAATATTATGTCATATTTATCGATGATTTCTCTCGCTTCACATGGGTGTATTTCATGAAACATCGTAATGAGGTGTTATCCATATATAAGATATTTGCTCAGATGATTCGTACTCAATTTGATACTCCTATTCGTGTTTTTCGTGCTGACTCTGCTGGGGAGTATCTCTCGGGCTCTTTTCGCCAATTTCTTTCTGAGCAGGGCACTCTTTCTTAGTTTTCTTGTCCTGGTGCGCACCCTCAGAATGGTGTTGCTAAGCGTAAGCATCGCCACCTTCTTCTGCTCGTGCCCTTATGATTGCTTCCTCTGTTCCACCTCATTTCTGGGCTGATGCGATATCTACTGCCACTTATTTAACTAACATTCAGCCTTCATCTGCTCTTCAAGGCGGAATCCCATATGAGCGCCTCTGTGGCAAGCCACCAGATTACTCCAGTCTTCGCCTTTTTGGGTGTCTTTGCTATGTCCTTGCTCCTCGTGAACGCACTAAGCTGACATCTCAGTCTGTTGAGCGTGTTTTCCTGGGCTGTAGTGTTGAACACAAGGGATATCGTTGTTGGGACCCTGTTGCTCGTCGTATGCGGATTTCTCGGGACGTTACTTTTGACGAGTCTCGTCCATTCTATCCTCGGCCTACCTCTGATGTTTCTTCCCAGGCCGTTGTTGAGCTTCTTTCCTTCTTGATTTTTCCTGATACACCTATCTCCAATGTGTTTCTTCCTCCACCATCTCCTCTTGCACCCTCTCCTTTGTTGCCTTCTAAGCCGCCTTCACATGTTCCTTTTAGGTCCATTTATGATTCCAAACCCCCTGTGATTCACACCTACAGTGGTCGCCTCCAGAATCCCCCACCTCCTGTTGAGTCGTCTCCTGATGTTTCACCTCCGGTTGAGACATCTTCGGTTGCGGATATTTCCTCTCAGCCATCCTCTCGTTATGATTTTCGTGATCGGGGGTCGCTGAAGCCTACAAACCGGTATGGTTTTGCTGGCACCGTTCTTTCTGAGCCGACCACATACCATGATGCCATTTGTTATCCAGAATGGCAACATGCCATGGCTGAGGAGATTGCTGCTCTAGAGCGCACTGGCACTTGGGATCTTGTTCCTCTTCCTTCTCATGCTCGTCCCATCACGTGTAAGTGGGTTTATAAGATTAAGACTCGCTCCGATGGCTCTCTCGAGCGTTATAAGGCCCGTCTTGTTGCTCGTGGTTTTCAACAGGAGCATGGTCGCGACTATGACGAGACCTCTGCTCCTGTGGCTCACATGACCACTATTCGCACTCTCCTTGTTGTGGCCTCTGTTCGTGCCTGGTCCATCTCTCAACTTGATGTCAAAAATGCCTTTCTTAATGGTGAACTCCATGAGGAGGTCTACATGCGACCACCTCCTGGGTATCTTGTTCCTGATGGCATCGTTTGTCGTCTTCGTCGCTCTCTTTATGGTCTGAAACAAGCTCCTCGCGCTTGGTTTCAGCGCTTTTCCTCTGTGATCGCGGCTGTTGGTTTTTCTCCGAGTGCTCATGACCCTGCCTTGTTTGTTCATAATTCATCTCGTGGCCGCACTCTTCTTCTTTATGTTGATGATATGATCATCACTGGTGATGATTCTGAGTATATTGCATTTGTGAAGGCACGTCTCAATGAGCAGTTTCTCATGTCCGATCTTGGCCCTCTTCGTTACTTTCTTGGGATTGAGGTCTCTTCCACCTCTGATGGCATTTATCTGTCCCAAGAAAAGTACATTCAAGATCTTCTTGATCGTTCTTCCCTCACTGATCATCGCACTGTTGAGACTCCCATAGAGCTTAATCTTCATCTTCGCACAACTGATGGTGAACCTTTCATTGATCCCACTCGATATCGTCATATTGTTGGGAGTCTTGTCTATTTGGGTGTGACTCGTCCTGACATTTCATATGCTTGTTTCTGCTCCCACTCACCTCCACTATAGTCATCTTCTTAGTGTCTTGCGTTACCTTCGTGGGACCATTACTCGCCGTTTGTTCTTCCCGCGCTCTAGCTCTTTTCAACTCCAAGCCTACTCCAATTCTACTTGGGCTAGCGACTCTTCTGATCGTCGCTCTCTTTCAGCCTATTGTGTTTTTCTCGGTGGTTCTCTCATTGCTTGGAAGACTAAGAAGCATACTGCGGTTTCTCGTTCGAGTGCAGAGGCTGAGTTGCGAGCTATGGCTCTTGCGAGAGCAGAGGTTACTTGGCTGCGCTGGCTACTTGAGGATTTTGGTGTTTCAGTTTCTGTGCCAACTCCTCTCTTGTCTGACAGTACCGGTGCTATCAGCATAGCTCGTGATCTGGTGAAGCATGACCTCACCAAGCATATCGGTGTTGATGCGTCTTACACTCGGGCACAAGGGCAGGATGATATCATTACTCTTCGCTATGTGCCTTCGGAGCTTCAGTTGGCTTACTTCTTCACAAAGGCACAGACAAGAGCTCAACATCGTTTCTTTCTCTCCAAACTTAGTTTTCGTGATCCACCCTGAGTTTGAGGGGGGGTGTTAGATATAGATGTATATGTGTCTGTGTACTTTCCTCTTTGTGTAGGGCCGTAGGGGCTTCTATGCATATATGCCCATGTACATGTTTGGGCTGAAGCCTACCGAATGGATAGAGTTCATTCTCTCCTAACAAAATGTACATAAGAATGTTATAGCCTGACATGATTGGTGTGTTCTACCATGAATTTTATAAATGCCAGGAATTACTTCTGAAATTTGCAATTTTTAGTTTTTTTTTCTACAATTGGTATCTTGGTGTTGGAAAATGCATTGTCCTCTGGAACCAGTTATTGAAGATCTTGGAATATATGGTCCATGAATCCTGTTTGAGCCGTATGTGATGCGTGCTATGGTTTTCTGGGCGCGTTGTGTATGTTCTCTTGTTTTGCTGGATTCATTCCAGCTGTTTGTACTTTATTTTTCCTCTTCTATAATGATGAGCAGCTCTCCAGCTGGTTCGAGAGAAAAAAGATATATGAATCCTGTGTCCAAACCAGCGAATGTTATTAAAAGTCACTCAATCACATGGAGCCGTTGTTTGTTCCTATATGTGTTTTTGCCATCATTATTTAGTTTAGCTGGCTTCCCACATTTATTGTTTTTGTTCAACATGGGTTTTCAGGGATACTGCAAGACATGTAGAGCAACTAGTAGTTTTTGGAGGATTTACAGACACCCAATTTTTGGAAAAGAGTTTGGTAAAACAATTCAATGAATTGGAAGTTAGGTGAGTCATTTTATAACTTAGAAATTTGTACCAGTTATATGTTCTCCATTGCTTGAGTTTGATATTTCATCTATCGTACTTGTTTTGACTAACATTGTTGTTACTTGAACATTCAATATTTTATCATGTCTTTGTATTTTCACTTTCCACAGTAAAAAATTCAAATGTGTTGCTCCTTGCCTTTGGCTAACGTTGTTTATGCTGCACTTACCACTTCTGTTGTCATCCATTTCAGCTTGAAGGAGGCTTTCTTGATGCCATTTACCACTATCTCTTCGCAGATACAATGTCAAGGATTGCTTCCTTTATACCCTGTTACATCATCAGTTACCTTGTCATCATCCTGCATGCCAACATCAATATCATTTTATAAGGTTCATGTTCTCTTTAGTGATTTTTGACAAGTGCTCATCATTACCTGCATCCTGTACGCACCATGTTCATAAAGTAAAGCATACTCATTAAGTTATTATTTGCTACTATGCCTGTCTGGAACTCATGTACATACCTTGCATCGATGATGATGTTGTTCTTCATAATTTGTAACCATCGTTACTTAAAAAACAGGATGAAGATTCATCGCATGAGGAATCCTCCTATAGCTTGACTGACTATGTATGCTTCAAGATACCTGATGGATCATTAAATAAAAGAAATTGCATCGGTGTGATAAAGGACTCTGGTAACTGTTGTACTGCCCTCAGCATGACGTCCCTATCAGGTTTTCTGTTGCATATACCTGACGAATATGAGTGTGTTGACCTGTCACTTTATAAGGTACTCATGTTGTATCTGTTCAGACAATATTCCAGTTTTTGCACAATACTTGGCATAGCTTGCAAAAATAATAATTACCCATTTTTCAAACAGGACAACCAGGTAGTTTTACTACTGAGTGAAACGTCTTGTTCTGATAGCCCTGCAAAATCTTGGATGGTGATGTTGCAGACAGAGAACTTTTCCTTTATGCCACTCCCAGGAACATTCCCTGCAAATATTTACAGTTTGCAAAAACTAGTGGTAATAATTCTTGTTTCCTCTATGTTTGATCTCCTGCTATATACTTAATTTCATAGCAGCTCTCTATATAATCATCAGTGATGTCTTCGAATTGATGTACTAGCAACAACTTAATTTTGTGCTATTTTATTACTCGTTAGTAATTATGACCTTACCTTTTCTGTTAAATGGAAATGGTATATTTTCTGCTTTCCTGTCACGACACTTTGTTGTTGTCACAAAATGGAAATGGCTTTGTTGTTGTTGTTGTTGTCACGACACTTGCAGGCACTAGATCTGCAATTGGACACAGATTATGGGAAAGTTCGTAGCATACCTCACACAGTATCTACTCCACTTGCAGTCAGTGGTATGTCGAGCATGAACTTTCTATGTAGGAATCTTATTTGTCATTACAATATAGATATATAGTGTAACTCCTGTCGCTTCCTTCTCTGATTGTTTTATGCAGCATCAAGAGGAGTAGCCTGTGTCTTTTCATCTCGGAGGCATGCCTTGGTTTATATCCTTGATGAGGATGAGGAAGAGGAGGGGGATGAAATTTCTGATATGGAGTGATTATTATCCAATTTCTTCACCGTCAGCTCAGCCATTTGAGTGAAAAGAATTCAGCTTCAGCATTGTCTGCTGTCTTGTTGCGCTGGAGGCAGAAGCCCGGAGATAGCAATATGTACGGAAACGTTCTCTCTCGTTTTCACGGCAATGCAGTGCATGCTCGGGTTCTGAAGCTACGTCAGCGTGTTAACAGGTGCGCAGCCGCTTTTAGGGCTTATTAAACAGTCATCCAGATGTGTGGGCACTGCATGTTGGACTCCATCGTGGTTATCTGGAAATCGTGCAAAATGGGAAATGGTGTCGTGATATCTTTGATTTAATCACTCATTTCTGATCGCGTTGTGTTATAATGAGTATTTGTGTAGTTGTGTTGCAAATCTAGAGGTAAGGTCAACGTGCAAAAGAGTCTCTCAAATCTTGATGGTTACTAGGGCTGATATGTAAAAAGAAGACATTTTATGTTCATTCTTTTATCGTTCGAGCTACTAATGTACTCTCTTCGTCCAGAAAAGAATATAATTATGAGATCCGTGCCGATCAAAATAGCTAAGTTTGATCAAGTTTATAGCAAATAGTATTAATATTTATATCTCCAAATAAATTTATTATAAAAATATATTTTATGATTAATCAAATATACTAATTTTGCATGAGTGTTAGTATTTTTTTTATATAATTTTGGTTAAAATTTAAACTGATTGACTTCTTGAGATGCGAGAATTGCATTCTTTTGCACTTCTGGTTGGAGGGAGTACTTACTTGATAAAATACATTGTTTAAACTTGTCTTGCACCGTCTCCTAGCTCTAAACTAGGCCCTATGCAGTAATTTCATAGGACATAGCAATTTTATAAGAATCTTTTCAATTTCATAAAAAAGCGTAGGATCCAAAGAAAAAAAAGTGCGTATTTTAAACGCCCCCCTTTATACTAGCCTACTGTCTGCATGTGCCATGTACGCAAGCGTGGCACTAGTGGCGAAGCTAGAGTAAACTAGAGGGTGGTACATTTGTCTTGTGGGTATATAGACTTTTGCTATTGAGGATATATATATGGTAAAAATATAGACAAAATCACTGTTTTTATAAATTTTGGGGTGCATTTGCAACCCCTATCCATAACCTAGCTTCGCCCCTGCGTGGCACATTGAGAATCCAACCCTTTGTTGCCACTAGCGGACTAGCCATCAGATCTTCAATCCTTCAGGGTATACCAGTCTACTGCCCACATGTGCCACGTACGCAGAATCCAACACATTGTTGTCATTAGTCATCAAACCTTCAATTCTTCGGGGACTCTTTGGAACACGGGAAAAATTTTTAGTGGACCCTTCATATTAGGTGGCAGGTTGGTGTGCCATTGACCAATGAAAGAGAGGAGATTGATGAAACCGGAGAGGCATCGCACTGCTAGGTGGACTCATTCATATTCGGTGGCACACTGGTGTGCCACATAGACGATTACAAAAGTGACCATGAACATTACGACTCTGATCGCTGGTTGGTTTCTGGGCTGATGAGCTCGTGAAAGGATCAAGATGTCCAAGAGTGGGGTGAATTGGACTAATTCTAAATTTTCTTGCAATAATCAAATCCTATGGATAGCCCAATTAACCTCTTGTGCCTAGAAAAATATTTCTAACAAACTAACGCACAACGGACTTACAACCTATGTCCCAAACTTACTCTAGCATGGCAATTCTATGAATATAAGAACAAGTATTGAATTGCTCAAAGTAAATACTCAAAGTAAATGCTCAAAGTAAATACTCAAAGTAAATGCTCAAAGTAAATAGAGAAAGAGGAACGCGGCGATGTTTTGCTGAGGTATCGGAGAGTCGCCACTCCCCATTAGTCCTCGTTGGAGCACCCGCGCAAGGGTGTAGCTCCCCCTTGATCCGCGCAAGGATCAAGTGCTCTCTACGGGTTGATTCTTCGACACTCCGTCGTGGCGAATCACCCAAAACCGCTCACAACTTGAGTTGGGTCACCCACAAGCTCCGCCGGGTGATCACCAAGCTCCTAATCACCACCAAGCCGTCTAGGTAATGGCGAAGCCTAATGAGAAGATGGATGTACATTTGGCTACTCTTGATTCACTAATGAGGCTACTCTCTTGGATTCTCAAATCTCAATCACCTCACTAGGACCTCGCTCTTCTTGGCACTCACAAACGTGTTTCTCAGCTGTTGGAATGAGCAAAAGTAACTCCACACACGAGTGGAGCTTCTATTTATAAGGCAGCCTGAAAAACGAACCGTTATGAGCTTCTGCGGGGTGACCGGACGCTCCGGTCATGTTGACCGGACGCTCCGGTCAGTTCAACCCGCGAACCAGTGAAAATGAGTTGACCGGACGCTAGCAGGGTCCGGTCACCACTGACCGGACGCGTCCGGTCGCAATAAACCCTTACTGTAACCTTACTGTACTCGACCGGACGCTGAACCCCCAGGGTTCGGTCAGTACTGACCGGACGCGTCCGGTCGCAGATTCTCTTCTCTGGAACCTTACTGGAGTCGACCGGACGCTGCCTCTCAGCGTTCGGTCACTTGACCTCTCCAGCGTCCGGTCACACCGAACGCAGACTGTTGATCAAATGAACTGACCGGACCGTGCGGCCAGCGTCCGGTCGCACCGGAGCCAGCGTTCGATCAGTATTTGACCCTCCATTCACTTTCAACTCTCGATCATATATAAATGAAGTTTGCTCCAAAGGATCTTAGGCATTCGTAGGAGCTACCTAGAGCTAGTTTTAATAAGTGTGCACCACACCTAACTCACTAGACTCATCTAGGTCAAGCTACCCGTCCATACCCCCCTTAATAGTACGGCCAAAGGAAAAACAAAGTCCTAAACTACTCTAAGTGTCTCTCCAACTCCAATTGACACTTAGAACTAGTCATTCTTAACCTTGTCGTCCATCCTTTTAAAAACCGAAACGATTTCCATCGTAGGGGCATGACAACCTTGATTGCCCAATTGATCTCTATTACCATGACCTAACTTAATTACCTCTGCAAAACACACGTTAGTCATAGTAATCTTGTATTGTCATTAATCCCCGAAACCCAACTAGGGGCCTAGATGCTTTCAGCTCGGCTGATGCTGATTTGTTGTGAGAGAAAAACACGGTTGACTGACTGAAACCAACAAACGAACAGGCTGTATAGGACCTTGAGTGACATGCTCCTTCTGGTGTCACGTTACAAATAGGTGACTTTTATAGTTGTATGAAGCCAACCATTTTAAATATTGAAAGGATCAAGATGCCCAAGAGGGGGGTGAATTAGGCTAATTCTAAATTTCTTTGCAATAATTAAATCATATGGTTAGCCCAATTAACCCCTTGTGCCTAGAAAGTGTTCCTAATTATTCTATCGCACAAAAGACTTGCAACCTAAGTTCCAATCCTACTCTAGCACGACAATTCTAAGAATGTAAAGACATGAAATGAATTGCTCAAAGTAAATAGAGAGAAAGGAACGCGGCGATGTTTTGTTGAGGTATCGGAGAGTCGTCACTCCCCACTAGTCCTCGTTGGAGCACCCGCACAAGGGTGTAGCTCCCCCTTGATCCGCGCAAGGATCAAGTGCTCTCTACGGGTTGATTCTTCGACACTCCGTCGCGGTGAATCATCCACAACCACTCACAACTTGAGTTGGGTCACCCACAAGCTCCGCCGGGTGATCACCGAACTCCCAATCACCACCAAGCCGTCTAGGTGATGGCGATCACCAAGAGTAACAAGCACGAACTCTCACTTGACCACGATAAGCCTAATGAGAAGGTGGATGTACACTTTGCTACTCTTGATCTTCACTAATGAGGGCTCTCTTTTGGATTCTCAAATCTCAATCACCTCACTAGGACCTTGCTCTTCTTGGCACTCTCTAAGGTGTTTCTCAGCTGTTGGAATGAGCAAAAGTAACCCCATACACGAGTGGAGGTGGTATTTATAACACCGGCTGAAAAATAAACCATTATGTGCCTCTGCGGGGTGATCGAACGCTCCGGTCAATATACCCCGAGCTCCAGTGTTTACAGTGTGACCAGACGCTGGCCAGCGTCTGGTTAGCACTGACCGGACGCGTCCGGTCATGATTTTCCCTCTCTGGAACCTTACTGGAGTCGACCGGACGCTGGCCCTCAGCATCCGGTACCATGACCTAGCAACGTTCGGTCACTTCCAGACGCTTTTACCTTGGTCAAATGAACTGACCGGACCCTGAGCCAGCGTTCAGTCACACCAGAGCCAGCGTCCGGTCAGTATTTGACTCTCCATTCACTTCCAACTCTCAAACATATGTGAATAAAGTTTGCTCCATTGGATCAAAGGGCTATTGTAGAGCTACCTAGTGCTAGTTTTATTAAGTGTGCACCACACCTAACTCACTAGACTCACCTAGGTCAAGCTACCCATTTATACCCCCCTTAATAGTACAGCCAAAGGAAAAAACAAAGTTCTAAACTACTATAAGTGTCTCTTCAACTCCAATCGACACTTAGAACTAATCCATCCTTAACCTTGTTGTCCATTCTTTGAAAACCGAAACGATTTCTATCGTAGGGGCATGACAACCATGATTGCCCAATCGATCTCTATTACCGTGACCTAACTCAATTGTTTCTACAAAACACACGTTAGTCACAGTAATCACGTATTGTCATTAATCACCGAAACCCAACTAGGGGCCTAGATGCTTTCAATCTCCCTCTTTTTGGTGATTGATGATAATACTACCTCGAGTATGTGAAAGAGATGAGGTTTTTAACATGCTTGGTTCATATAAGCTTTAGGCAATAAGAACAAAGGTGTTAGACAAGCTTATATAATCCAAGCCAACATGATATACTCAAAAGATATGAAATAAGCATGAGTACTAGTAACAAAGCTCATTTGCATCGGAGTAAAGCGCAGAAGCAAAGGCAAATGAGAAAACACAAGTGATATGACATACAAAGAATTCAAAGTAGAGAGCACACATATCATATACCATGATCACGTAGATATCACTGTCACATAAATATAGTAAACATGAATGCATGATGTATCTCACACATAAAAACTCCAAATGTAAATAGATAAGCTAATATAAAAACTAAGCTCCCCCTAGATAAGTAGCTCCCTCTAAGCCTAACATACTCGAACTCTCTCCCCCTTTGGCGTCAAACACCAAAATCTATGGGTCAGTCGGTAGGGCTGCAACGGATGAGCCGGGCACTGAGGTACGAGAAGCAAGGTGGAATTGGGTGCCATCATCGTCTGATCCGGAGCTCTAGGCTGTCTGACCCTCTGAAGCTGGTAGTGATGCTGAAGCAGTCTAGGTCAGATTAGGAACTGGTGCTGCTGTAGGCTGAGCTGGTAAAACTAAAGCAGCCGGCTCTAATGATGCCATGGAGGAGGGGAGCGTCTCTGTCGTCGTTGTGATAGGTGCAGCCATAGAAGGACCTAGAACATGCAGATATGGAGGAGTGGGCTGCCCTATCAACTCACTAAAGGAAACACCAAGGCTCTTGGACACTGTGGTCTCTGGCTCTAGCAACGACGATGTCTCAGCCGGTGTGAAGCCCGTACGAAACGATGTGAACTGCGGGGCTGGCACTGACGTAGCAAACCACTAGGACACTTGCTCTATAGGAGAAGCAAACTGTGCTGGTGACTGTCTCTGACTCTGAAGCCCACTAGGCTATAACGCTGGAGTCATGGAAGTGGTGGTAGGCTGACTAAGCTGGGGCGTAAGCTGTGGTGGTGGAGCCCCAATATCTGTCACTACATGCTACATAAATCCAAGAAGCTGCTGCTGCATGAGGAGCTGCTGCTGATGCATGGCCTGCTGCTACTGATGTAGTGCATGTGTCTGCTGCTGAATGGCAAGCTGCTGGTGCTGGAACTCGTCCTGCCGAGTCTAGAACTGTGCAAGTGTAGCAGCTGTCTCCTGAGCCTGTCTGGCCTGGTCCTGCCTCATCCGCTCAAGTATAGCCAGAAGAGCGGGGTCAGTCTGCGGGGCAGGTGGTGCTGAACTAGAGCTACCGGCCCCAGCATCATGTCAGCATGGAGGCATCTATGGAATGGGCTGGTAATCATCATCAGAACTGTCACTGGGCTTGCTAGTGACCAACCCCTCCTGCTGAGCAAGCTCCTCCTCCTCTATAGCTGCAATACCCCTGATGATATCATCCTACTGGGCTACAGTCTCTGGCACCTCTGGACGACGGCGCTGCTGACTTGGTGCCTGTGGTGTACTATGACAGATCATCTGAGACAGGTTATAAGCAGGGAACTCTGTTGTGGCACCACTGTACTCAGCAATCATCTCAGGCGACTTCACAAAAATAGCTCTATGGATAAGGAAAGTGACCCAGTGAGCATAGGGTAGCTGCCTGTGACCTCTGAAGCCCTCAGCTATAGTGTCCTCCATCTCTGATATAAGGAGATCCCAGATGTCGAAGATTGTCTGCTGCATCAGAGAGTTGAGAAGCCATAGCTGAATTCAAGTCAATCCCTCTCTGTACCCCATCCTTAGGAGTAAAGTCCTCTTTATAACAGCCTCAAGCACGCGAGCAGTGGGCGTGAAATCACTGGGGTTCCTCCCCAAACCCTCGCCAAAAGGCTTTGTAAAGCAGTGACGTACCAAGTCTGTAGGGGGTACCATGTCACCATGAGGACGTCTAGGGGGTGCAGTCTGTCCATAGCACACCTCATAGAGCCTGACTGGCTGCTCCTGAAGCCTGAGAATCTCCCTGACCCTGGTGCTAGTCAGCCGATAGTCTCTGCCACCAAATACAAAGTGAATGAACCTATGGTGGGGGTCAATCCAGAGAGATGCGTAGAACTGACAAACCCAAGATGGAACATATAATCCGGTCTGTCCAATCAGATCTGTCAGCCCCAACATATATGTAAGGTAGGGGCAAATGTGCTCTCCAGCTGCTGCAACAATAGACTTAATGCTGCATATTCTCTGAGGTCTGAAGACTGCTCCACTATTCTGATAGGCATTATAGAAGTCCTCCTGTAGGGGTATATAGAATCCCTCTGCTGCTCTCTCATTCCTCCTAGGTGGAAACCATACCTCAAAGTCAACAAACCACAGCTGCTGTACCTGCTTGGCCGTGGTGGCCCTCAGGTCAAGATGGGTCACAGGAGGAGGACCCTATGGTCGAGGTGGTGGACGGGAACCCCTCCGCTAAGTGACTGGCCTCGGTGAAACTGGGACACGAGTACAACTAGAGCGGCGTAACTATGGTTGTGGTGCCGTCTCTGTCTCCTTGGCCTACTGGACCTGCTCACCCTCCTGAGACTGCTGTGTCTGCTGTGGCTCCGAAGTCTGCTGAGCTGGCTGAGGCTCCTAGGTCTGCTGTGCTGGCTGAGGCTGCTGCTGTGGCTCCCCCTGAGGCTGAATCTCGTCAATGGCAACACACCATCCTCCAATCATGAGGGTCCCAGCTGGACCACCATGAAGATGCTCAACACGCTGAAGTGAAGCCATCGCCTCTGGTGAAAGCGGATCGATAATCTGGACTCCACTACGAGCACCTTCTCTCTCAGCACGCTCTGTGGCCTCTACAACTGCTGCTGCTCTCGCTGTCTCTGCATCTGGATATTTGCGCTTCCAGGTTGCTAGCTTCTTTGTTGCCTTGCCTTTAGGATCTGTAGGCTGGCGAGGCGGGGGCCTCCGATCCTCATCACCAGGACCACCACCGACATTCTTTATGCGAGCCATCTGATAATCTGAAGAAAAACTACCGCTGACAAAGATCAACTGTCAATCTGTCGCTTCTGAGGCTTAGCCTCGATCCGTACTCGTGAGCTTGGCTCCGAGTTAACTGACAACTGCCACATGATCTCAACGGTACCGACTCGCTGCACGATGAAATAGATGGCATATACAAATGAATACAATATACCTAATAGATGTGAAACCCTAGGAAGCAAGCAATTTAGATACGAAATTGAAACGCGGGGCATTGCTACTTGATGAACCGGCGAAACAGCAAGAGGAGGAACGGATTGGGGGCACTGAATCGGCTAGGGTTGCTGGTCGGCGAGGATCGGCAATGCGCGGTGAAACGACGGCCGAGAGTAGCAGTGGCTAGGGCAGCTAGGGTTCCAACGTTAGGGCACTGCAGGGGTGGTGCTGTGGCATAGAGGCTAGGGCACTGGCGGCGGCGTGAGGAGCAGAGAGGCGTAGGGAGATGCTGCAGGCGGCGGCGCTGGTGAGGAGCACAGTGGCGACGACGCGTGGTGCTGCTGCGGCGGCGGCGCGTGGGCGAGCGGTGGCATCGCACGGGCTACGGTGGTGCACGGACGAGCGGTGGCGTCGCACGGGCTGTAGTGGTGTGAGGAGCTACGGTGACGCGTAGCTCGGGCGGCGTGGAGGAGGCTGCGGTGACGGCGAGGCGGCACAAAGCTCGGGCGGTGCGTGGATACGGCGGTGGATTCGGCGACTTGGTGGTGGTACGGGCGATGAAGGATTGGGTAAACACGCGCTGAGATTAGCTTATAAGGTGCCCCCAACGGATCAAAGAAGGAAACGGGAAAAGAGATTTGATGCCGCACGTTTTCTACTGACCGGAATCACGACCGAACGTGTCCGGTGGAATCGCGACCGGACGCGTTCGGTGGACACCGACCGGACGCATCCAGAGTCCGGTCACCTAGCCTTGACGTCTTCATCATCGACCGGACGCTGAAGCTCCTTCTGACCGGACGCTGGAAAACACTGTTTTAGCGTCCGGTCACTCCTTCGGCAGTAGGTTCACCTCCTGTGAACTGACCGAACGCTGGACATCAGAGTCCGGTACAGCGTCCAGTCACTCCTTCTTCAGCGAATCTTCAAAGTCCTTCGCGCTGCCTGTTCCCAATCAAGTCCCAACTCCAATAAGATCCAAATAAACACCAATTGGGACTGATGTGAGTGACCTCTCTCAAACCCTCGAGTTTTTCAAAATATTTTGCCTTAGGCTATAATTCTTTTTAAGAAAATAGGCAAAAAGAGGGCGATTTGAAGATAAACGACAAAAACAACATTCATGCATATGCAATACTTGAATGTAAATCTAGTTGCTTGTCAAGTTTGATCTAAGGTTAAGCTTCTTCACACGCTTTTCGGCGGTTATCTTAACCATGTTAGACAAGCCCTATATGCATTATAAAGCATTAAACATGTTGTATAATACAATGCAATGCAAGGGACAACACAAGCTCAATTTTTTGTGAAGTTGCTAAAACCAAGCACATTGAGTTCATTCCGTAATCTACAAAATGTTGTCTCATCTAGCGGTTTAGTGAAGATATCCACCAATTGATCCTTGGTCCTTACACCTTCTAGTGATATATCATTTTTAGTAACATGATCTCTAAGAAAGTGATGGCGGATATCTATGTGCTTGGTACGAGAGTGTTGAACCGGATTATTTGCAAGTTTTACCGCACTTTCATTGTCGCACAAAAGAGGTACTTTATCTAGAACTACACCATAGTCTAGCAAAGTTTGTTTCATGTAAAGTATTTGTGCACAACAAGCACCCACGGCAATATATTCCTCTTCAGCGGTGGACAAAGCCACACTATTTTGTTTCTTGGAGGACCAAGACACAAGTGATCTACCAAGCAAATGGCACCCTCCGGATGTGCTCTTTCTATCAACTTTGTAACCGGTATAATCTGAATCAGAATAGCCAACTAATTCAGATATAGCTTCTTTGGGATACCAAAGGCCAATGCTTGGTGTATGCTTAAGATACCTAAGGATTCTTTTTACGGTAATTAAATGAGTTTCCTTAGGATTAGCTTAAAACCTAGCACACATACACACACTAAACATGATGTCGGGCCTAGATGCGGTCAAATACAACAAGCTACCAATCATAGAGCGGTAGAGAGTTTGATCAACCGGGTTACCTCCCTCATCTAGGTCGAGATGTCCATTGGTTGGCATTGGAGTCTTGATTGGCTTATATTCATTCATCTTGAATCTCTTAAGAAGATCATTAGTATATTTCTCTTGAGAGATGAAAATCCCTTCTCTCATTTGTTTAACTTGAAAACCAAGAAAGAATGTAAGCTCTCCAATCATTGACATCTCGAACTCCTTCGACATCAATTCACCAAAATTTTTGCATGAATCTTCATTTGATGATCCAAAGATGATATCATCAACATACACTGGACAAATGAAGATATGTCCATCAAGCTTCTTGGCGAATAGTGTAGTGTCGATCTTCCCAATGGAGAAGCCCTTCTTAATAAGGATGTCCCGAAGGCGCTCATATCAAGCTCTTGGGGCTTGCTTAAGCCCATATAATGCCTTGGACAACCTATAAACATGATTAGGATATCTAGGGTCTTCAAACCCGGGAGGTTGATCAACATAGACTAGTTCATTAATAAAGCCATTTAAGAATACACTTTTTACATCCATTTGATAAAGTTTTATTTCATGATGTGATGCATATGCAAGGAGGATATGGATGACTTCTAATCTTGCAACCGAGGCAAAGGTCTCTCCAAAATCCAAACCTTCAACTTGAGAGAACCCCTTTGCAACTAGTCTTGCCTTGTTCCTCACAACAACACCTTGATTATCTTGCTTATTTCGGAACACCCACTTTGTTCCAATGACTCTTGCACCTTTTGGCCGCTCTTCAAGAGTCCAAACTTTATTGCGAGTGAAGTTGTTCAACTCTTCATGTGTGGCATTTATCCAATCCCGATGTTGAAGAGCTTCTTCTACCTTAGTAGGCTCAAAGCAAGAGATAAAAGAGTGATGAGCAATAAATAAAGCAAGTTTTTGAGATCGAGTCATTACACCCTTTGATAGACTCCCTAAGATGAGATCTTGTGGATGATCTTAAAGTAGGGGTGTATTTCTTCTATTGACCACTTGAGGGAGAGGTTGTGGAGCATCAACATCTTATGCTTGTACCATCATTTGTTCATGGGAGACATGGGTATCTTCATTTTCTACTCTCCCATCTTTTTTATCATTTTGTGGCACACTTGATGAAGAGGATGGATCAATCACTTGTACATCATTTTCATCATCTTTAGGCTTGATGTCTCCAATATGAATGTTTTTCATAGCCTCCCTCAATGGTTCATCACCTATATCATCAAGATTCTCATGTGCTCCTTGAGAGCCGTTGGATTCATCAAATTCCACATCATATGTTTCTTCAACCAAGCCGGTGGCATGATTAAATACTCTATATACTTTGAACTTTGATGAGTAACCAATAAGAAAACCAATATCACAACATCTTTGGAACTTTCCTAGGTGTTGCCGCTTCTTGTAGATGTATCATTTACAACCAAACACCCTAAAAAAGGAGACATTCGGCTTCTTCCCATTGAGCAACTCATAAGGTGTCTTGCCAAGGAACTTTTGAAGGAATAGGTGGTTTGATGCATAGCATGCGGTGTTGATTGCTTCCGCCCATAGAGCTTCGGGGGTGTTGTACTCATCAAGTATTATTCTTGCAAGAGCGATCAATGTCTGGTTCTTTCTCTCAACTACACCATTTTGTTGAGTATATATTGCGGAGACTTCATGTTTGATTCCAACTTCATCACAATAAGCTTCTATGTTTGTGTTGTCAAATTCTTTCCCATTGTCACTTCTTATCTTCTTGAGCTTCACTTCAAATTCATTTTGTGCTCTCTTGGCAAACTTCTTGAAGCAAGATGCAACTTTGGATTTGTCATGAAGGAAGAATACCCATGTATACATTGAATAATCATCAACAATCAAAAGACAATAAAAATTTCCTCCCAAACTCTTGTATGTTGTTGGTTCAAATAAATCCATGTGAAGGAGTTCTAGTACTCTTGCGGTTGATATGAAAGCTTTTGTTGGATGGGTATTTGCAACTTGCTTGCCGGCTTGACATACACTACAAAGCTTGTCCTTCTCAAACTTCACATCCTTCAACCCTCTCACCAAGTCATTCTTCATAAGCTTCTTGAGTGAGCTCATTCCAACATGAGCAAGTCTCCTATACCATAGTCATCTAAGTGTTGTTTTGGTGAATAGGCATGTCTTCAAGTTTGCATCTTCGGAGGTGAAGTCTATTAGATATAGGTTGTTGTATCTAAATCCTTTGAATATCACATGATTATCATCCTTCTTGGATACAACAACCTTCTCGGTAAACAAGCATTGGAAGCCCAGATCACATAATTGTCCAACGGATAGCAAGTTGAAACTCAATGAAGCAACATATAGCACATTGGAGATGGATTGCCTAATCCTTTGATCTTGCCCTTTGAGTTATCTCCAAATGTGATTCTTTCTTGTCTATCTACTTCTTCATCTAGTGAGGTGAACATACGAGGATCACCGGTCATATGTTGTGTGCAACCACTATCAATAACCCAATGACTTCCACCGATCTTGTAGTTCACCTACACACAAGAGATCAAGCTTTAGAAACCCAAATTTATTGAGGGCCCTTCACCTTCTCAACAAGTGACTTTACAACCCAAATTTTCCTAGGCCTATTCTTATTTGGAGGTCCTAAGAACATCACTTTCATCTTTCTATTAGAATCCTTTCTAAGCATATAGTGAGCATTGAAGGCAAAGGGTCTAGCATGCTTGGGTAAGGGTTGTGGTGGTGGAGTTTGGCACTCATGAGCAAAGTGGCCTTCTTGTCCACACTCAAAGTATCTCTTTGGCTTTGGCTTTGACTTTGATTGTTGTTGTTGAGCTTGAGCCTTCTTCTCTTTGTTTGCCATATACCCAATGCCACTTCTATCCATCTTCATGACGGTGTTCATTAGAAGCTCACTTTGAAGATATTTGCCTCTAGTGAACTTGCTCAATCCAATCTTGAGATGCTCTTTCTCCAACTTGAGCTTCTTGTTCTCTTACTTGAGTGCATCACTACTTTTATCTTCCTTGAGTGCAACCTTGTGTTCTTTCTTCCTTGAGTTTCTTGTTTTATTCTTTTAGCTTCTCATTCTCAAAAATCAAGTTGCCATCATGATCAAGAGTTTCTAGCATAATGATGTTGTGGGTTTTGAACTCTTCAAACTCTTTCTTTAGCTTTTCATTATCATGCTTGAGCTTGATATACTCATCATAGTCATTGCACTCAACTACTTGCTTGCCTTTGCCACTAGATCCTTGCTCAATGCTCTCATCAATTAAATCATCACATGATGTAGCTATATCAATCTTAACAACATCATTAGTAGCATCATGTGGCTCATTGGGTAAAAATTCTTGAGTAATAACAAGGGTATCATGATTAACCTTAAGAGTGGTATATTCATCCTTTAGCTTGTTATGACTAGTGATGAGCTCTTTATGCACCCACTCAAGTTTATCATGTTTATCTTTGAGCTCTTTCTTAGAAGATTTGAGCTCCTTGAGTTTGGATGACATAACATCATTTGCTTCTCTAAGCTCAATACTAGCCTTTTTGGCTATCTCACATTTAGCTAAAAGAGAATCATTCTTAATCTCAAGCTTTTCATTTTTAGCTCTAATCTTTATAATGATCTTAGTGTATTTCTTTAGTAATTTAGCAAGATCATCATAAGTAGGTGACTCATATTCATCATCGCTATCACTATCACTATCATCATTATGAGCATGATCATCACCACTACTATCATCATCATGTGATACCTTTCGTTCACCTTTGGCCATAAGGCATAGGTGTGTAGAGGATGATGGCGGTGGTGGCGGTGAAGATGATGAGTCAATAGCAATGACGGCCACCTTCTCGTTGTCACTTTCATCATCGGATGATCCACTAGATGAATCAATGTCCGTGAGCCAATCACCGATGATATAAGCCTTTCCACTCTTCTTCTTCTTATGGAAGTCCTTCTTCTTGCCATCTCTCTTCTTGTATGGCTTGTTCTTTTTCATCTCATCTTCATCTTCATTGCTTGAGTCATCTTTCTTACCCTTGTTCTTGTTCTTGAACTTGTCTTTCTTGGGCTTTATGCATTGATGAGCTAGATGACCAAGTTCTCCACAATTGTAGCAATCCATCTCAGAGATTGGCTTCCTTCTAGAGCTTGTGAAGAACTTCTTCTTCTCGCCATCAAACTTGATGCCACTCTTGTTGAGCTTCTTTAGTATCTTGGCATTTTTCTTCACCATGAGAGCAAGACTTTCATCATCAACTTCATCTTCACTTGAGCTCTCATACTCAAGTCTTGCTTTGTCCTTCTCTTGGCTAGCCTTGAATGCTAAATCTTTTTCTTTCTTCTTTGTAGAGGATGAGCCATCTTGAGGTGTGATGTGCATATACATCTCATGAGCATTGATCTTCCCTAAGATTTGTATCGGTGTAGCGATGGAAAGATCACCTTGGTGTAGCACGGTCATAATATGTCCATATTTGTCAATAGGGAGGACACTCAAGATCTTTCTTACAACATCGGATGGTTGCATTTGAGTAAGTCCAAGCCCATTAACTTCCTCTATAAGAACATTCAAACGTGAATACATTTCATTAGCACATTCTTTAGGAAGCATTTCAAAAGAGTTGAGCTTTTTCATGACAAAATGATAGCGTTCCTCACGCTCACTCTTAGTTCCCTCATGGAGCGCACAAACGTCCGATCATAGTGCATGTGTATCTTTGTGGTTCCTCACCCGATTAAACACTCATTTGCAAAGACCTCTAAAGATGGTGTTTTGAGCCTTTGCATTCCACTTCTCGTAATTAACCTCATCGCCTTGTAGGTTAGTAGCATCCCGAGGTTTTGGAAAGCCTTGTGAGGCGGCTCTAAGTATACCAACATCTAGAGCCTCTAGATACGCCTCTATGAGGATTTTCCAATAAGGAAAGTCATCTCCCTCAAAGATAGGAGGATGTCCATCCCCGTGAGACATCTTGCTCTAGGCGGTTAAGCCTAATTACGTGAGCACGAGGCTCCGATACCAATTGAAAGAATCAAGATGCCCAAGAGGGGGGGGTGAATTGGGCTAATTTTAAATTTCTTTGCAATAATTAAACCTATGGTTAGCCCAATTAACCCCTTATGCCTAGAAAGTGTTCCTAATTATTCTACCGCACAAAAGACTTGCAACCTAAGTTCCAATCCTACTCTAGCACGACAATTCTAAGAATGTAAAGACATAAAATGAATTGCTCAAAGTAAATGCTCAAAATAAATAGAGAGGAAGGAACGCGGCGATATTTTGCCGAGGTATCGGAGAGTCGCCACTCCCCACTAGTCCTCGTTGGAGCACCCGCATAAGGGTGTAGCTCCCCCTTATCCGCGCAAGGATCAAGTGCTCTCTACGGGTTGATTCTTCGACACCCCGTCGTGGTGAATCACCCACAACCGCTCACAACTTGAGTTGGGTCACCCATAAGCTCCGCCGGATGGTCACCGAACTTCCAATCACCACCAAGCCGTCTAGGTGATGACGATCACCAAGAGTAACAAGCACGAACTCTCACTTGACCATGACAAACCTAATGAGAAGGTGGATGCACACTTTGCTACTCTTGATCTTCACTAATGAGGGCTCTCTTTTGGATTCTTAAATCTCAATCACCTCACTAGGACCTTGCTCTTCTTGGCACTCTCTAAGATGTTTCTCAGCTGTTGAAATGAGCAAAAATACCCCCACACACGAGTGGATGTGGTATTTATAACACTGGCTGAAAAACGAACCATTATGTGCCTCTGCGGGGTGACCGGACGCTCTGATCATGTTGACCGGACGCTCCGGTCAATATACTCTGAACTCCAGCGTTTATAGTGTGACCGGACGCTGGCCACTGACCGGACGCGTCCGGTCATGATATTTCCTTTCTGGAACCTTACTGAGTCGATCGGACGCTGGCCCTCAGCGTCCGGTACCATGACCTAGCAGCGTCCGGTCACTTCCAGACGCTTTCACCTTGGTCAAATGAACTGACCGGACCCTGAGCCAGCGTTCGGTCACACCGGAGCCAGCGTCCGATCAGTATTTGACCCTCCATTCACTTCTAACTCTCGAACATATGCGAATGAAGTTTGCTCCATTGGATCAAAGGGCTATTGTGGAGCTACCTAGTGCTAGTTTTAACAAGTGTGCACCACACGTAACTCACTAGACTCACCTAGGTCAAGCTACCCGTTCATACCCCCCTTAATAGTACGACCAAAGGAAAAAACAAAGTCATAAACTACTCTAAGTGTCTCTCCAACTCCAATCGACACTTAGAACTAGTCTATCCTTAACCTTGTCGTCCATCCTCTGAAAACCGAAACGATTTCCATCGTAGGGGCATGACAACCATGATTGCCCAACCGATCTCCATTACCGTGACCTAACTCAATTGTTTCTGCAAAACACACGTTAGTCACAGGAATCATGTATTGTCATTAATCATCGAAACCCAACTAGGGGTCTAGATGCTCTCAAATATTAACTACTAAATTTGTTTTAAAGGGTCGTTTGATATTTAAATAGAGCTTCTAGGGGCTCTGGCTTCATCTGCATCCGGTTCCAAAAGGCTAAAAATGAACCGAATGAAGGAGACAGCAGAGCTGGGTGTGGATGGTTAGTAGAATTAAAATAGTGCTATAGTAGAGCAGCTGGAGCCTCCTAGAGCCACACCAAATGAGTCCTAATTTTACTCTTAACAAGTAATGTAATTTGTGGTTAGAGCTTGAAATGATCAACTTCATAAAATTTTAAAACATTATTCCCTACATTTCTAAACTGTAAGTCGTTCTGATTTTTTAGATATGTAGTTTAAAAATAATAGAAGTCGTGCTGACTTTTTTGGATACATAGATATTAAAGAAAGTCAGAATAACTTACAGTTTGAAATGGAAGAAGTACTTATCTGTGATAGGAGAAAATATGTAACAATTTAAAAAGTTAGATTAGCATTTTAATGGTTCACATACTAGAGTAATGTTCAATGATGCAATTTAATACATGCATGTCATGATATATTCACGATATACCATTTGGCAGATTCATAACCATGATTATATTATGATTTTGTTTTTGGCGATTGGTGATAGCATTATTGAGGATCTCGTTGCAACGAGCCACACAATCAGAAATCTGAATCACGGACTCATTCTTGTAATATTGTAGCAGCAACTTGCGATTGCACAATAAATTCACAGTGATACACGAACATAATAATCCTATACAAATTAGCTGCACGTGACATCATGATTTGCCGTTCCAACCGTCAGGTATGGTACCAAAACTGGAATTCACGTAGCGTGCTTAGATGCAGCACCAAACCTGTGTTCGAGTCCAATTCGAGTCCATCGTCCTGCCTGTTCGTTTGTTGCTTTCGACCAGCTGATGCTGGTTTATTATGAGAAAAAAAAACACTATTAATTGACTGGTTTAGGCCGGCTCAAGGGCACGGGCCCAATGTTTCTGCTAGCGTTGCAGCTAATGCAGGCGAAACCGTCTCGATCGGTTCGCCTAGTACCGGATCGGACGCAACGGCAGGCAGCATCTGCTCGATGGTGTTTTGCCTCCGACGCTAACCCGCCATCTGATCTTCTGATCTTGAATTCTGAAGCAAAGATTTAAAACTGCCCTGGAAAAAAAGAGAGAAAAAACAAAGCCAAAAAAAACTGCTGCATCGCCCACATCGCACCGGCCACCAGCCAACTCCCCCTTCCTTCCAGATCTCCCCGCCCCGCATCTCGCTCGCCAGCGACCGGCGAGGGGGCGCGCGCCCGCCGCTGCCGCCGCGATGTACCTGGCGTACGGGTGGCCGCAGTCGATCCCGCTGGACCCGGACGACTCGGACCGCGTGGTCCTCCTCCGCTTGCTCGGCCGCCTCCTCCTCACCGTCTGCCCGGCCTCGCTCCACCTCTGGTCCGCCGCGCAGCACCGGGTCCGCCTAGCCCGCTCCGACCGCTCCCCGGAGTCCCTCGCCGCCCACGGTCACAACGCGCACGCCGTGTGGAGCCCCGACGCCAAGACCGTCGCCGTCCTGGTCAGCCCACTTCCCCCTCCCGGACCACTTCGCTCGCTCCCGCCGCGAGCGGCAGACTCACCATGCTGTTTCTGTGTGCTGTGTGCAGACCTCTTCCTTCTACCTCTACGTTTACAAGGTTCAGCACTCGGGGAAGCAACTGATCGTCGGTGGCAAGCAGGTCCCGGGGCTTTGCCTGGCTAGTATATCCCTAATCATCACCGAGAAGGTTCCTCTCGCCAATGGCGTTGCTATAACGTACTGTGTTCGCCGCTCCTTAACTCTTCCTCTACATACAAAATGAGGTGCTCCACTACCGCAGGGGAGCTGACTTGTAAGTTTGATCTCGTGTTGCAGGAGTAATTTCGTGTGTGACAGCAAAAGCATGCTCCTCGGACTATCCAATGGGCATGTGCAGGTCGTGTCCTGGAACGCTGAGGTACATGGAAATGCATGCAACTTTTGTTTATTGTAAGTTACTGATTATTAGGTGCGAAATATAGGTCTGCTGTACCCGCTCTTCCTACTTGCTATGCTAAGTGTTGTCTATGTATTTTGTTGTTGCTTGCCAGTTCTCAGACAGCTTCAAGCTTGGTTGCTCTGTTTGTTCGTCTGAGAAACCTACTGCTGTCGTAGATGCGTTGGTGTTTGATCCTCCCAGTTTGCGAGAAAACTCTAACGCAAGGCCTGCTCCTTGCTGCACAGGCAATTCTTCTATTGTCCATGTTGAGCTGTCGGTGAAGCTAAGGTTGCTGGTTGCTTTGTACTCAGGCTGTCGCATTGCCCTCTGTACTATTGGTAAGAAGGGATTAAGGCAGCCTGGCGGCATCAGAGTGGAGAGATGGTTGGACACTGATGATGCGATGTGTACTTCTGTGGCTTCTGAGCAACAGATTCTTGCTGTCGGGTGCAGTAGAGGTGTTGTTGAATTATATGATCTGGCAGAAAACACGCGGCATATACGAACCATTTCGTTGTATGATTGGGGGTAAGTCTCGCATGGTATTTTATTGTTCACAAGCTATAGTAGCTGTTACATGGATACTTCTGTTTTTGACTGCCTAAATTTCTGGCAGTTGATTTCAAATCCCATGCTAATTTGTGAGACAACCCTGCCTGGCACTTTGTCTAGATAAAACATTTTTAGCATTATGTTGTTATCTTGTGTTTAGGCTTGGATCATTTCCTTTTCCCTAGAGTTGTCAATTGTTTAACATTTCGTGAACCTTCTGTGGTTAAGGTGTAACCATGCCAGTTCACACAGCTCTACTTTTTGGTTATTCTATTTTAAGCTGAGCTGTAACTACTCTTTTTCCTTCTTTTTTGGGTAAAAAATTGTAGGTATTCAGTGGAAGATACCGGTCCTGTTGCCTGTATATCTTGGACGCCTGACAATTGTGCTTTTGCAGTCGGGTGGAAATTTAGGGGACTTACTGTATGGTCTGTGTCTGGATGTCGGTTAATGTGTACTATTCGTCAAACTGGTTCAAATTCTGTCTCATCTCCAATGGTGAAACCTAGCGCTCTAAAATTTGAGCCTCTTATGGGAGGAACATCACACATTCAATGGGATGATAATGGATATAAGTTATTTGCTGTCGAAGAAAGCTTGTCAGAAAGGGTTCTTGCTTTCTCATTTGCCAAATGTTGCCTAAACAGAGGGCTTTCAGGCACAACATATTCCCATCAGGTTCTTTATGGGGAAGATCGAATCCTTTTGGTGCAACCGGATGATGCTGATGAACTGAAGATATTGCATCTTAATGTTCCAGTTAAGTGTTAACTTCTTTGCCTTTGATTTATTTGAGGGGTTAAAATGCTGCAACCTCTATTGTTTGATGATGCATTTTTATGATAATAATATATACTTTTCAAAGTAGGTTTCATACATTTCCCAGAACTGGCCAGTTCTACATGTGGTGGCAAGCAATGATGGGATGTACTTGGCAGTTGCTGGCTCTCACGGGCTAGTGCTATATGATTTGCGAAATAAAAGGTGGCGGTTTTTTGGTGATGTTACACAAGAGCAAAAGATCCAATGCAAAGGCCTATTGTGGCTGGGAAAAATTGTTATTGTGTGCAACTATGTTGAATCATCAAACACGTGAGTTCTCACTTGTATACCATCTTCCTTGCTATTCCTATCTTGTAACTGACTTGGCCCCGTTTGGTGGAGCTTTGGTCGGCTTTGGCTCCAGCTCCTCAATGCACTGTAGCAATGAGCCGTTTTTATCTCTCTTCTCAAAATGAGCTAGGAGCTGGTGAAGCCACTATTTTTGGCTTCACCAGCTCAGGCTCCTATGCGCACTGTAGCAAGGAGCGGGAGCCGTTTGGAGCAGTGCCAAACGGGACGAAGGCTCACCTTTTCTGGTTGAGCATGGGAGAAAGCTCGCAATATGGGAGTTTCTCGCATTGAACTGGTGTTCCTTGAAATACTAGCTGAACTGCATTTTTCTGCTTATATTTTTATCTCATTTATTAACTTAGGCCTCCACTGCCTTTCTAATTACAATATATTTTAGTCACAGACATGTTTCATTCTTTTGGCTCAGGTACGAGCTTCTCTTTTTCCCAAGATATCATCTTGATTATAGCTCTTTACTCTACCGGAAACCACTGCTTGGAAGGCCAATTGTCATGGATGTTTTCCAGGATTATATATTAGTTACTTACAGTCCATTTGATGTGCATATCTTCCATGTGATGATCTCGGGAGAATTATCACCTGCTAGCAATCCAGTTTTACAGGTAATGTCCGTCGTGAAAGAAATTTGCAACCCCTATTCAGAACTTGTTTCCAATTTTTCTCTGTGAATAGTTATTTTTATTCTTTGTACGGATGAACAGCTTTCAACAGTGCGAGAACTTTCAATCATGAGTCCGAAGAGCCCACCTGTTTCAATGTGCTTCATTCCTGAACAAAATGACAAAGGAGTGCTGAAAGGAGACACTAATGGATCCTCTGATCTTTTGTCGCAGCAACCATCAAGGTACTTTTCTCCCCCATAATGTTACACAATCCTTTTCTTCTTTGTCTTTATTATTGTTATTTATTTATTTATTTATGATATCAGATGTTTGATCTTGCGGACCAATGGGGAGCTTTCTGTGCTTGACATGGATGATGGACATGAACATGCTCTCACAAATTCAATTGAACTCTTTTGGGTCACCTGTTCCCAATTTGAAGAGAAGGGTAGTCTTATCAAAGAGGTTTCATGGCTTGACTATGGTCATCGGGGTATGCAGGTTAGATTGATCTTATTATTTTGTACATAATCGCTTCACCATAGATGCCTCTTTTAGGGGATAGTTATTTTTCAAATATCCCTTTCTACCCTTTTATAAACATAGCTGTTGCAGGTGTGGTACCCATCACATGGAGCAGATCCTTTTAAGCAAGAGGATTTTTTGCAGGTATAAGTTTCTATCATGAGATAATTGTGAATATCCGTTTTAAGTTTTTCCACCTTTATGTGGAACTTGCTGCAGTCATAATATTTTCATATTCTGTTCCTTTTTAAAAAAAATTCGTTGAAGACTCATGATGATGATATTAACAGCTAGTTATAAATGCTTGTCATGTGATACTGTAGTTGGATCCGGAGCTTGAGTTTGATCGTGAGGTGTATCCTCTTGGTCTTCTTCCAAACGTTGGTGTGGTTGTTGGTGTTTCTCAGAGAATGTCCTTCTCAACTGCGGAGTTTCCATGCTTTGAGCCTTCACCTCAAGCCCAAACAATATTGCATTGTTTATTACGACATCTCCTTCAGGTAAATCACCTTCCATTTGTTGATTCTATATCTCACATTTCCATTTGTATTCTAAGATGCCATTTATCTAGTGAGAAAACCGTTGGTATTACAAAAGGCAATCTTGGTGGCTAGGTGCTTGTTGCCTCATGGCTCCTGTGTCTTTGACATAATTGGCAGTAGAGGTGCTGACGGGGTCTTAGGTGGGCTGGCGCCACAGAGTTGGTGCTGGTGTGTGCAGAGGAGTACTCGTTGGGTGCTGCCTGCTGGGGGGGGGGGGGGGGGGGGGGGGGGGGGGGGGACAACAGTGGCAGAACTTTTGTAGGAGACATATCAAATGGTTGGAGGACATTGTGTTCCTGTTGGAGGGGAGTGCTAGGGGATTAGGCTTTGAGAGCATTAGGTTTTCTCTTTTTTTTTAAAAAATGTTGATGTCAGCATATTTAGTATGAGCATCGTGCTGCTCCTTTGGAGCTGTGTAGAATTTGGATACCATTCAGCAAATTAGGCAGAGTGAAGGAATATTTTCATATAGTTTCGGGTTCTACTATTCATCTGCAGTAAGCTATGTAGTAAGGCTATTTTCTTTTGACCCAGAATCCCAGATTGTTTACATCTTAAAAAAAGTTGTTACATCATGACATTCTGTTCCTGATGGTGCTGTGCTTCTCTGAGATCATTGCCTCAATTTTTGTTGACTTATTGCCGTAAAAACATTTTCTGATGCCTCTAAATTTAATTATCCTACGTTAATTGTTTAAATCAGAGGAACAAGATTGAAGAAGCTTTGCACTTGGCAAATTTGTCAGCAGAAAAGCCTCACTTCTCTCACTGTTTAGAGTGGCTTCTGTTTACAGTATTTGATGCAGATATAACAAGGTACTTTTTTTCTAGCTTGCTATATTCTGAAACAAAGGCAGTCTTCCATTGCTTTACAATGTTCCATCTATTATTTAGTGGCTTTGCTAGATGTGCTCTGGTAAGTTCTTTTTCCCTGACATATGTTTTAATTACAGGCCAAGTGCTTCAAAAAATCAGGCTTCACAAAAAGTTGATCCTCCCAAGAAATCTCTTCTTGAGAAAACTTGTGACCTGCTACGGAATTTTCCTGAATATATGGATGTTGTAGTCAGTGTTGCTAGGAAAACTGATGGTCGACACTGGGCTGATCTTTTCTCTGCAGCTGGACGATCCACAGAGTAAGTGTACATACAACCCTTCTATTTGAAATATGCATATTCCTTTAATTCACATCTTCAAAAGATAATGTTCTTTCAGTTTGTGCTGCTGTTCTGCTTGTAGTAATTACATAGACAGTATCAGCATGTTCCATCTTATAGTTATATCTGTGGTGTGTCTGTAGTTTGCATGTAGTTAGTTACATACCTGGCGCACCTCTCATAGTCGGTTCCCATCCATGTTTGTGATTCATATGTTAAGTCTGTTCACTTGTCCAAAAAAAGAGGTTATTAAGACTAATTATCATGAATCATTAGTGTAGTAGATCTGTTAATAGTTTCCTTTGAGAAAATTTAGAGATTTGTCTGGTTCCTTGTGTTTGAGAGGACAGAGATGCTGTTTTATTTCTGTTATCTTATTATCTGTCAGTTTTCTTCAACTTCTTGATTCTTTATTGATTGCTATAAGCATATGTAGAATTTAAGATTTATCACGCCCATGCATTTATTGATATACCAGAGCGTGAACAGAGTATGGTATCCCTAAACTGGGGTGAACTTGAATTTGTTCAGACAAATATCTTTACTAACCGGCAGTATTTAAATTTGACAAAGATTTCAAATAAAATATTTATGCTTTTAGTATGACCAAACTTTCATGATAGGATGTTTGAGGAATGCTTCCAACAGAGGTGGTACAGGACTGCTGCTTGCTACATACTGGTATGTAACTGCTGCGAGGTGTTACAGTAAACCTTTATAGGATGTTTTGATGGCTATCCAATGCATATAATAATGTTGTTATATTTTTGATACTGCACTTTCGACCTCTTGTTTTTATTGCTTGCATTAATTGGTCCAATCCTGTATGGAGTTTGTTTATTTATTTTTGTAGTTTATGCATGAAGATAACATTATTGTTAGTTTTTTATTATGAATTTATTTATGGTCATTGTTAATTTTTTTATCATGAATGTCTGCTATAAGTAGCATTGCCAATGTTTTGCAATTATAGGTCATTGCCAAGCTGGAGGGCCCTGCAGTCAGCCAGTATTGTGCACTCCGTTTGCTACAAGTAATTCTCTTACCTCCACCATGTGGTGGTTTTAGCCAGGACATTAGTTGCCTCAGATGTTCCATCTCTCAGTCTCACTTCCATATGATTGTTGCTTTCCAGGCTACACTTGATGAGTCTTTGTATGAGCTTGCTGGGGAGTTGGTATGCTTCTTATGCTATATGTTGTTTGTTTTCCTATATTAGTATACTTCAGATGAATAAGGGAGTACCTTCATACTTAGGTTCGCTTCTTGCTAAGATCCGGAAGAGATTTTGAGAATGCCACTTCAGACTCCGAGAAGCTCTCTCCAAGATTTCTAGGCTATTTTCTGTTCCGTTCACCATATAAGCGGCAATCTTCTGATTTGAAAAGGTACACCCTGTTCTTTACACTTAAAAAATGCTTCTGTTGGAAAATCTCTCATATGTTATTTCTTTTGTTCGGCAGTAACTCAATGAAAGAACTTAGTCCACATATTGCCTCTGTTATGAACATTCTAGAACGCCATGCTAGCTATTTGATGTCTGGCAAGGAGCTTTCTAAACTCGTCGCTTTTGTCAAGGGGACTCAGTTTGATCTTGTGGTGAGACTCTCGTCATTCATCGCTTTTAACAAATCTTATTGTCCAAAGCTGTTTGTAATTGATCTATGTCGTAACATCATGCAGGAATATCTACAACGAGAAAGGCAAGGGTCTGCTCGTCTGGAGAATTTTGCTTCTGCACTTGAACTGATTGGACAAAAGGTTCTGGTCAATTAATCACAGTTTTTATGATTATGCTTATCATTGTAAATTTATTGTATTTTGGTTGTTTCTCATGCCCCTTTGGTCCATCCATATGAATAAAGTATTTTTTTGTTTTCATTTGCTTCTTGAAACTTATTTACCATGTACATGTTGGTATTCTGATGACAGCTCCAAATGGATACACTGCAAAGCCGACTTGATGCAGAGTTCCTTCTAGCTCATATGTGTTCAGTCAAGTTTAAGGAATGGATCGTGGTGCTAGCTACTTTATTGCAGCGTGCAGAGGTAAAATTTTAGAGTTTTTGGTTTAAAATTACACAATACATATGCTAACTTTTCTTAATAATTCATTGATAAACTTGCTGCTATCTTTTCTATCTGGACTACCCTCCCCCACAACACACACTGAAAACCAAAAATTTCAATAGGTACTATCAGTATTTTATCCATCTGACATCAGAGTTCACTTTTCCACCCCTTCTACTACATGTGGCACTAGTAGATAAGTAGATAAATGGGGAGGCGCAGTGGAGGCAATGGATTTTGAGGTGGAATGGTGAGGTATCAGGGCCTCAGGGGTACCTGCACCCTGCAGGGTGGGAGCTATGGATGACAAGGTGGAGGTTGGTAGTGGCAGAACTGCAGAAGCAGGCATTGCTGTGGCATGTGGTGTTGCCAATCGTTTGAACTTGATCCAATCATGTGTTATCTGTGCAAAATCTTTAGTGATGCCAGTGTTGCTATATCTTCAAGGTCCTGCTTGGATTAGGGGTTTGAAGACATTAATTTGAGTGGAACTTCCCAAAGAAATACCCCAATCCAAGCACCCCCTGCAGAGTTCATCTAATTCAACTAGAACTTCCATGACAGTATGACACAATTAGAATATCCAGACAGACTATGTACATGTGACTTAAAAAAGGAACTCATAGCAGGATACTGACATGTGATAGAATCCACTACAAACTTCTAGATGGCAAATATCAATTTCTGCAAATAACATCCTAGCTTCTTATGTTTTTACCAAAATGGAAAATAAGATGACATTATTCCCTATTTTAAGTAGGTATATATGATCCTAAGACAGTGAAGCTAGTTTATCCCAGTTGATGTACTATTTGACATTGTATAAGTCTGGATGCTATTCTGACCTATGAGAATATCATCTTTTTTAATTTAGTTTTGAAGGTACAACTATTTAGAGGGGTTTCTTTTGATGTGAATTATTTAGTTGAGCAAAACACTCATCCTTGCTGCTGTGATGTATTTTTGCTTCCTTAGGTTTTGGTGGATCTCTTTCGGCATGATTTGCGATTGTGGAAAGCATATAGCATTACTCTACAGGTTAGTGGCCAAGGTTTTTTTTGGATTTATGAACTTTTTAGGTCTCTCTAACATGGTTACAATCATCCTTGATGCAGTCACATGATGTATTCAGAGAATATCTTGACCTTCTTAATATCTTGGAGGAGCAGCTTTCGTCTGTTTCTGATCTTACATTGCAAAATGGACCATTGTCATGAATGCTGGATGACGACACTGATTGAAAAACCAGCTGAATGCGGCGTTTTGGCCATGAGTTAATTAACACATACAGTTAGATGAGAACAGCGGTGGGACCGGGAATCTGATGTAAATAGATTATTCAGGGCTTTTTTTCCCTTCGAGCAACACCCCCGAGGCGCTATTGCAGCTTTTTGTGCAGTGATCAGCTAAGCACCTTTTGTTGTATCATTAGTTTATTGCAGCGGAGTTGAGTGTGCATTCTTAGCCTTACTGTAAGTATGTGCGCTGCACTCTTAAAATTGTAAAGCATATACCAATTTTGAGCAGCAAGTTGTTTTCTCTGTTCCATAGAATCGTGTTTAAAGCTAGAAGTAGCATGTAGATAGTCCTCACCTGATGTTTGTAGACTCTTCAGATATTATTAAAAATGACACTATGAGGTTCTTTTAATTGCATTTTGACATGCCATACTGATGTTTTTACTTTTGGCAATTAATGGAAATACCCTAACCTGCAGGAGGAATTTTATACAGTGGATGGGGTTGCCTTCCCCTGCCCTTTGGCAGGTTAGTAAAGTGTACCCTGGAGGCAAGTTAACATTTGAAGTGTTTTCTACAGCTATAGGAAATGTATTTTACTTCTACTGTAGGTACATCGGCAACCATGTATATTTATTTTTGACAGCATACTAGTTCATCCACAACGTGTTGCACATGTCTAGCCTCTCCATTGCAAGGGCGTACAAATATATCTATATATAAATCTACACAATGCATGCACATGCACCAGAGTGTATCTGTATCGACCTTGAAAGGTTTGGTACAAAGTCTGAAAAAGGGTATACATTGCTGTCCATCACTGTCATATTTACTGCTGTCGCAATTTGTAGTAGACTGTTTACTTATGTGCGTCATGGCCAGATGCACCCTTCGCTGTATGAATGAATAATCGCCAACATGGGTAGCACGTAGTGATGTAGCCATGTAGGTCCCCGCTGATGCCCGAAGGAGTTAATTAGGAGTGCAACAAGTAGTTTGGTGGTTTTCTTTTCCTTGTCATGGTGACCATGCCGCCAGGACTCCGAATCATCGCCGCGTCGGTTGCGCAATTTGCACGCTCGCGGACTTGCAGTTGGGGCTCGCCACTTGCCCACTTTTCCTGTCGTGGACTCGTGAAGTCGTGAGGGCAGAAGGCATGGTGCCGTTTTCGGTTCTTTTCCTGGTACTGCCAGAAACCGGAGAATTCCCTTGGGATAGGCAATTCGATGGCGAGAGGCGGCAGCAGTGGTGGCGAACGGGCGGCGCCGTGCTAACATTTACTGGTAGGTGCGTGTCACACGGGGAAGGGAAGGGAAGGGAAGGGAAGGGAAGGGAAGAACCGATCTGTATGTAAAGCCTAAAGCGGCGGTACTGGCAGGGCAAGCAGCAGCGAAGACGCAGCTAGCTGTTCTCGTGCAGTAGTAAGAGTCAATTGGAAGGAATCGTGACTTGCGAGCCCGTCAGCCGTCCATTGGAGCATCTTTCGCTGCAGCCACCGGACGTCGAAGCCGTCGCTGTCATCCTCCTGGACGGCTGGACCTGGAGACTGGAGTGACTGAGTGAGCGAGCGCGCTCCATCTCTATGGAGCGGAGCCCGCCAAAGTTGGACGAGCCCGAGCGAGTGGCGCCTGTCGCGAGCCCCAGAGACCTGGCTGAGGAGTGAGGTCCCCCCCGGCCACCGGCCAGGGGGCGGCGGCCAAGGGAGACGTGTGACAGTTGATGGCAACAGCCCCATCGCGGAAGCGTCCACGCTGGCCGCCCAATCTGCGACTGCGACGCGACACGATACGCCCCGCTGGCTATTCTCGGACAGCGAGGCCCCGACGCGACCTCCCGGCACCAGCACAGGCACAGCAAGGAAGCCAGAACTGGAACGAGCCGAGCGCCCGGAGGCCGCGCAGGCCGCATGTGCCCATGTCACCATGTGGTGGTGGTGCGGTGCCCGGCCGTCGTCCCGTGCTGCACTGCTGGCCCTGCGGCCCTGCCTGTGCGAATAGTCCCCGGCTCCCCGCCCCGCACGATTTCCGTGACCTCGGTCGGGCGTGCGCGTGCGGCGCCAACGGCGCCTGCCTTCCCCGCCTAGCATCAGCTTGCGGCTCCGCGAAGGCAACTAGGGGCCACACGCGGATGCTGCGCCGCGCGGGGAGAGCCACACCACACCACACGCACGGCCACGGTTGGCTTGGTTCGGCTGGCGCCCGAACGCGCAAGGGGTATGGCGGGACGCGCCCGCGGACCGGCCGTTGGGGGAGGAGTGATTGGATTGGATCCGGAGATGCAATCCGATCCCCGGGGACGGCGTTTTGTTTTTGTTTTTGTCGCGTGCTGCCCTGTTTTTGTGCGCGGGACGCGAGAGCCGCGGCGACAAAGCAACCGCCGGCGGCAACGGCTGCGTGGCGTCGGTTTTTTTTTCTTCTTTCCTTGATGAGGGGCGGGGGCGTCTGATGCTGATACAGGCATGCATATAGCAATCCTGATGGCCACCTTGATGTACGTGCCATTAATCCTTGTACCGTGTGACGTAGACCGGTGAACATACACGGAATGATTTTTTTTTTCCTTTTGCGAGAAAACATACACGGAATGATTGGGGGTGCAGGGAGTACGTGTCGACGATCGGTCGGCGGGGTGGAGTCGACGGAAGGCGTACAAGGTGGAATGTGCTAGCGACCTAGCTGCTTTGCTTGCTGAGTTTAGGACTCTTCACGTTTTACGGTACCAAGGTAGACCAAGGCAGCAAAGGCAAAAACGTACGTAATGGGCTTTTAGAGTAGTGTTCTTTATTAATATAAATCCGGGCGACGATTATCCCCACTAGTCCCTACTGACGATAATGTGAACAGTGCAGTTTTAGGGGAGTGTGGCGGAGCATCCTGATCTTCTAGTGCGTCTATGTGTCATGTATATGACAGGGCACCCTGAGCCGTGATGTATATAAACATGCTATCGCAAAGTGCCAATTACAAAAATAGCTCATCCATCTTATCCGGCCTGCACAAGCAGCACGTCACTGCCTCGCTGGGCGACTCATGCAGATACATGCAAGCTCCACTAGTCCACTAGATTAGACCTTGTTAACTTCATTCCCTATCGTTCTGTCGTTAAAGGACGGAGTTTTATTCAACGTCATCTGCCCCTGGCGCCACGCAATGTACGACAAAATGGCAACAGGCTCGACCGCCTTTTATATCATGCATGGCCTAGAATTTTATTTTAATTTCCTACCCTTTTCGGCACAAACCTAACTAATTAAGTGGTAGCGCTACTAGCCAGAGCTAGCCTGCTCACATCCCCTTCTCTTTTTCTTGTTTGCGAGAATAGCCTGCTCACGTCTCTTAACGCCGATCCTCGATCAGGAATATATTCTTGGCTATGTTTGGTTTTCCAGAATTCTGGTACATATATATGGTTTTGATTCTTCTCCTTTAGAGCACAGCACTGACGTTTGTCTGCTCTTTTGCATTATTGCATGTACCTATTGGCGTCACCTTTGGCCTTTGCGTGCCAGTTTTTCGTGCAGAATATGTGGAGCATATCTGCGATAACGTTGAGCTAGCGCTGAACTACAATGACTTGTGAAAAGCATTTTTTAGAAGTGCTATTCAATCCTAGTCAAATACAAAGTTTAGTTGGATCTGGGTGCAAGAGGGTAAAAGGACTGTGTTGTCCATCCATCTTAACTAGAGTCGATGTAGGGACTGCTCCAATATAGGTGCAAAGTGTGTTGCATTAAGAATGAATTAAGAAGTTGTATATTGAACGTATATCATAAATTTATTGCCGATGCATTTGGTAGAACTTATATTTTAGGTATTGAATCAAGTACACTTCATCTGTTTGAATTATAATTGGTTTAAACCTTTTCTGGATATATAACTTTTGCTATGTATTTAGATGCACATTATGCCTAAATGACTTAGTGCTTTATGCACATCTCATCATTATAAGTCGTTTTAACTTTTCTAGATGCATAACTTTTCGTATGCATCTAAATACACATTATGTCTAAACTACTTAGCGCTTCTCCGCTAGAGCCGGTGCCGAAGCCGGATGAAAGGATCAAGATGCCCAAGAGGGGGGGTGAATTGGGCTAATTCTAAATTCTCTTGCAAGAATCAAATCCTACGGATAGCCCAATTAACCCCTTGTGCCTAGAAAAGTGTTTAAATCAAACTAATGCACAACAACCTCGCAACCTATGTTCCAAACTTACTCTAGCAAGCAATTCTATGGATGTAAAACAAGTATTGAATTGCTCAACGTAAATACTCAAAGTAAGTGCTCAAAGTAAATAGAGAGAGAAAGGAACGCGGCGATGTTTTGCCGAGGTATCGGAGAGTCGCTACTCCCCACTAGTCCTCGTTGGAGCACCCGCGCAAGGGTGTAGCTCCCCCTTGATCCACGCAAGGATCAAGTGCTCTCTACAGGTTGATTCTTCGACACTCCGTCACGGCGAATCACCCAAAACCGCTCACAACTTGAGTTGGGTCACCAACAAGCTCCGCCGGGTGAACACCAAACTCCCAATCACCACCAAGCCGTCTAGGTGATGGCGATCACCAAGAGTAACAAGCACGAACTCTCACTTGACCACGCGAAGCCTAATGAGAAGATGGATGCACACTTTGCTACTCTTGATTTGCTAGTGAGGCTACTCTCTTGGATTCTCAAATCACAAACACCTCACTAGGACCTTGCTCTTCTTGGCACTCACAAACGTGTTTCTCAGCTGTTGGAATGAGCAAAAGTTGCTCCACTCACGAGTGGAGCTTCTATTTATAAGGCAGCCTGAAAAACGAACCGTTATGAGCTTCTGCGGGATGACCGGACGCTCCGATCATTTTGACCAGACGCTCCGGTCAGTTCAACCCGCGAACAGTTTTCAAGTGATGACCGGACGCTGTCAGGGTCCAGTCAGTACCGACCGGACGCGTCCGGTCGCTCTTGGATGCTTACTGTAAACGACCGGACGCTGGATACTCAGGGTCCGGTCACCACTGACCGGACGCGTCCGGTCACTCTTTCCCAAGTCTGGACCCTTACTGGAGTCGACCGGACGCTAGCCCTCAGCGTCCGGTCACACGACCTTCCAGCGTCCGGTCACACCAGACTTGTTCTTCACGGTCAAATGAACTGACCGGACCCTGCGGCCAGCGTCCGGTCGCACCGGAGCCAGCGTCCGGTCAGTGTTTGACCCTCCATTCACTTTCAACTTTCGAACATATGTGAATGAAGTTTGCTCCAAAGGATCTTAGGCATTCATAGGAGCTACCTAGAGCTAGTTTTAACAAGTGTGCACCACACCTAACTCACTAGACTCAACTAGGTCAAGCTACCCGTTCATACCCCCCTTAATAGTACGGCCAAAGGAAAAACAAAGTCCTAAACTACTCTAAGTGTCTCTCCAACTCCAATCGACACTTAGAACTAGTTATCCTTAACCTTGTCGTCCATCCTTTAAAAACCGAAACGATTTCCATCGTAGGGGCATGACAACCTCGATTGCCCAATCGATCTCCATTACCATGACCTAACTTAATTGCGTCTATAAAACACACGTTAGTCATAGTAATCTTGTATTGACATTAATCACCGAAATCCAACTAGGGGCCTAGATGCTTTCAATCTCCCCCTTTTTGGTGATTGATGACAATACCACCTCGAGTATGTTATGGAGTGAGGTTTTTAGACGGGCTTGATTCATATAAGCTTTTGTCAATAAGAACACAAGAGTTAGGCAAGCTTGTATGACCCAAGCCATCACAATGTACTCAAAGGATATGAATAAATCATGAGTACAAGTAACAAAGCTCATTTGCTTCGAAGTGTAAACGCGGAAGCAAAAGCAAATGAGCATTACACAAGTGATATGACATATAGATAATGCAAAGTAGAAATCACACATGTCAAATATCACAATCACAAAGATAGCACTATCACATATATATAATAGTATGCATGAAAGTAAACTCACGAATGCATAATTAATAGTGTATCACACAAATAAAACTCCAAATGTATATAATAGGCTAATACTAGATAACTAACTCCCCCTAAAACTCGCTCCCCCTAGGTCTACATACTCAAACCCTCTCCCCCTTTGGCATCAAACACCAAAACCTAAGGGTCGGATGGCGGGGCAGCAGCGGACGAGTCGGGTGCTGAAGTACGTGGAGCAATATGAAACTGAGCGCCGTCATCATCTGACCCTGAGCTCTGAACTGACTGACCCTCTATGGCAGGAAGTGTCACTGAAGCGGTCTGGGTCTGAGCTGGGGCAGGTGCTGCCTGTGAAGCTGCTAGTATGTCTATCGTAGGATCTGACGAGGCGACAGACGAGGGGAGCCTCTGAGTAGTCATGATAGCTGGAGCGGCTGTAGACGGACCGACAGAATACATATGAGGCGGTGTAGGCATGCCGGTCAACTCGCTGAAAGATGCTCCAAGACTCCTAGAGACTGACGTTTCAGGCACGAATAGCGAGGGAGACTGCTCTGGTGAGAAACCCATGTGATAAGGAGTAAACTGCGGGGCTACACCAGGTGAGGCTAACCACTGGGACACCTGTATAGGAGGTGAAGTAAACTGAGCTGGAGGCTGTCCCTGACTCTGGAGCCCACTAGGCTGTACTGCTGGAGTCGTCGAAGTGGTGGGAGGCTATGCAAGCTAGGGCGAAGGTTGTGGCAGTGGGACCCCAATGGCTGTCACTACATGCTGCATGAATCCCATGAGCTGCTGCTGCATAAGTAACTGCTGGTGCTGAAGGAGCTGCTGCTGCCGCTGGAACTCGTCCTGACGAGCCTAAAACTGTGCGAAGTTGGCAGCTGTCTCCTGTGCCTGTCGTGTCTGATCCTGCTGCATCCGCTCAAGAATAGCTATGAGAGCGGGGTCTGTCTGTGGAGCAGGTGAAGCAGAACTGGAGCTACCGGCCTCTACATCATGTCTGCGTGGAGGCATCTGAGGTACAGGCTGATAGTCGTCGTCGGAGCTGTCACTATACTCGCTCACCTCCTGCTGTGCCTCTAGCTCCTCCTCCTCAGTGGTTGTAATCCCTCTGATGATCTCATCCTGCTGAGCTGCAGACTCTGGCATGTTTGGACGACGGCTAGGCTGTCTGGGTGCCTGAGGAGTGGTGTGTCTGATCCTCTGTGATAGGTTGTAGGCTGGGAACTCTGTGGTGGCACCTGTATACTCATCCATCATACCAGGGGGCTTATCAAGCACTATTCTGCAAATGAGGAACGTGATCCAGTGAGCATAGGGAAGCTGCTTGCTGAAGGGTCGAGATGGCGACTAGAGGGGGGGTGAATAGTCTTTTCTAAAACTTAATCGCGTCGGCTAACCGATATAAATGCGGAATTAAAACAATTGGTCTAGCCAAGACTATACCCCTCTATATATGTTCACTAGCACCTTGCAAAGATACTAATTATGCAACTAAGGTGCCAGGCTAGCTAGAGCTCTCCTAAACAATTCTAGGAGCAAGGTCACACAAACCTATGCCACTAGTACTTTAAGCAACAAGGGAGCTCCTACACATGCTAGTAAGCAAAAGCACAAAGCTAATGATGCTCACTAGCAATGCTCAATAACAAGGCAACCAATGCCTAATTAGAGAGCGCAAATACTTAGCTACACAAACTAAGCAATATGACTAACAAGGTTACTAAAACCAAATTAGCCACGCAAGGGAGCTACTTCTATGCTACACAAGCAAGAAGGTAATTAGCAAGCTACACAAGCTATCTAATTACAAGAGCAACTACACAAGCTTAGTATGTATAAAAGTAATTGCAAGCTTGTGTAACGGGGATGCAAACCAACGGGAAGAACAAAGGTTGACACGATGATTTTTCTCCCGAGGTTCACGTGTTTGTCAACACGCTAGTCCCCGTTGTGTCGACCGCTCACTTGGTGGTTCGGTGGCTAATTAGCATCACCCGCTAAGCCCGCACGTCGAGCGCCGCAAGAACCTACCCCTTGAGTAAGGGTAGCTCAATGACACGCTTTTACTAAAGTTGCTCTTCATGGCTCCCGCGGGGCGAGCACAATGCCCCTCACAAGCACTTCTTCGGAGCGCCGCACAAGCTTCTTGCGCGCTTCGACAGAGACCACCACCAAGCCGTCTAGGAGGTGGCAACCTCCAAGAGTAACAAGCACCACCTGCTTGCAACTCGATCACCTAGTGCCACTCGATGCAACCTCACGATGCAATCGCACTAGAATCGCTCACTCACACAAACGAATGATCACTATCAAGTATATGTGTGATGGAGGGCTCCCAAGCACTCACAAGCATGGACACTAAGTCCCTTGAGGTGCTCCACACCAGCCATGGCCGAAGGCCACTTCTATTTATAGCCCCAAGGGCTAAACTAGCTGTTACCCCTTCACTGGGCAATGGTCGGGTCGACCGGACGCTCCGGTCGTTTTGACCGGACGCTGGACCTCAGCGTCCGGTCGCCCACAGACGACCACGTGTCCCGGTTCCAACGGTCACTTGACCTGACCGGACGCTCCAGCTTCAACTGACCGGACGCTGAACCCCCAGCGTCCGGTCATTTCCAGTAAGCTCTCGAGCATGACCGGACGCGTCCGGTCGAACGCGATCGGACGCAGCCAGCGTCCGGTCACACTCTAGCTTCTGCATCACCGTACGTCAGCCTGATCGGACGCAGCCTGCCAGCGTCCGGTGCATACAGATCCAGCATCCAGTCAGTTGACTGACGCCAGCATCTTCTCCATTCTCTTCACCCTTGCTCAAGTGTGCTAACCACAAGAATTTGCATCTGGCGCAATAGAAAATAGGCATTCCATTTTTCCGAAAGCGCCAAATCCCACCGAGAGGGACCCAAACCCATCTCAACCCTGCAAACACCACCGCCTTTGTAAATGTGCCAACACCACCAAGTGTACACCACCATGTGTATATGTGTTAGCATTTTCACAATCATTTCCCAAAGGATGTTAGCCACTCAACTTGCCACGCCACTCGATCCTAGCGATAATACAAAGTTAGATCACTCGAGTGGCACTAGATGACCGATATGCAAACAAGTTTGCCCCTCTTGATAGTACGGCCATCTATCCTAAACCTGGTCATAAACTTCTCTACACACCTATGACCGGTGAAATGAAATGCCCTAGGTTATACCTTTGCCTTGCGCATTCCATTCCATCTCCTCTAATGTCGATGCAACACATGCACCAACACGATCAACAATGATATGATCCACTTCATATCATCACATGATCATATTGGTTCATCGATCTTGACTTTACTTGCTCTTCACCGTTGCCATCGTCCATCGGCGCCAAGTCTTGCTCAAGCTTCACCGCCACGTGGTCCATCACTCCAAAGCCTTCGACTTGCCCTTCACGCTTGCAACTGGTCCATCAAGCCAAGTCTTGTCTTGATCTTCTCCACCTTGATCACATGACTCAATGTCATGTCTCATGTGCATTTAAGCTCCTTCATCATCACATGTGTGAGCTTTGCAACATCTCCAAGCCATTTTCACCTTCATGGCATATGTTGCTCACACACATGTACCTGTGGACTAATCACCTGTGTATCTCATATAAACACAATTAGTCCACCTAGGTTGTCACTCAATTACCAAAACCAAACAAGGACCTTTCACCTGCGACCCTTGAATCCCTCAGCAATAGTATCCTCCATCTCTGAAAGAAGGAGGTCCCAGATGTCAAATACTGTCCTCTGCATGATGGCATTGAGAAGCCAGAGCTGTAAGCGAGTCAGGCCCTCCCTGTATCCCAACCTAGGAAGCAGTGTCCTCCTGATGATGGCCTCTAGTACCCTCACTGTAGGAGTCAAGTCACTGGGGTTCCTGCTCGACCCCTCACCAAAAGGCTCCTTAAAGCAATGCCGCACTAAATCTGTAGGGGGCACCTGCCCTCCATGAGGACGCCTAGGAGGCTCCTGCTGTCCATAGCAAACCTCATGCATCTTAACAGGCTGCTCCTGTAGCCTTAGTATCTCTCTGGCTCTACCACTCGTCACTCTGTAGTCTTTGCCTTTGAAAGCAAAGTGAATGAATCTGTGATGAGGATCGATGTAGAGTGAGGCATAAAACTGACGGACCCAAGATGGTACATATATGCCCGTCCGTCCAATCAAATCTGTTAGTCCTAGCAAATATGACAAGTATGGCCGAATGCTCTCTCCGGCTGCTGCCACAATGGACTCTATCTGACAGACCCTCTGAGATCTGAACACTGCCCCACTGTTAAGATATGCATTGTAGAAATCCTCCTGCAGTGGCGTGTAGAACCCCTCAGCTGCTCTCTCATCCCTCCTCGGAGGAAACCAAACCTCAAACTCAACAAAACGCAGCTGTTGAACCTGCCTGGCTATAGCGGCCCTCAAGTCGAGGTGTACCACTAGAGGCAGACCCTGTGGTCTAGGCGGAGGGCGTGAACCCCTGCGCTGTGTAACTGGCCTCGGTGGAACTACAGCACTAGTACGACTCGAGCGGCGTAGCTGAGGTGCTGGCTCGGTCTCCTAACCCTCCTGAGTCTCCTGAGCTGGCTGAGGCTCTGCTGGTGGGAGCTGCTGCTGTGCTGACAGACCCTCCTCAATGGCAACCCATCGTCCTACAAACGTGGCAGTCCCAGCTGGACTACCGTGACGACGCTCAACATCCTCAATAGCAGCTCTTAGTGCTGGTGAAACTGGCTGATCTGCAATGACAACTCCACTGCGGGCACCACCTCTCTCGGCACACTCTGCAGCCTCTACAACAGCTGCTGCTCTCGCTATCTCTGCATCGGGGTACTTTCGCTTCTTGGATGTCACCTGCTTGGTTGACTTGCCCTTAGATCTGGCTGGCTGGCGAGGCGGGGGCCTCCGATCATCATCACCTGGGCCACCACCAACGTTCTTGGTGCGAGCCATCTGAACTGACAAGATGGTGAACTGTCGCTGATGAAGATCAACTGTCAAACTGCCGCTTTCGAGGCTTGGCCTCGATCCTTACTCGCGAGCTTGGCTCTGAGTTGACTGCCAACTGCCAGACAAAACACAACGGAACCGACTCGCTGCACGATAGAATAGATGGATATACAAATAAATACCATATGTCTAATAGATGCGAAATCCTAATAGAGAAAGCAATGTAGATGCGAACTTGAATCGAGTGGCTTTCTACCTGACAATCAGCGATCCGAGAATAGATAAGATGTCACGCGGGGGATCCTTGGAACCGGGCTAGGGTTAGGGTAAATGTCCTGAATGTAATGGTGAATCAGAGACTGCAAATCGATCTAGGTCACCATTGTATAGATCAAGATTGAAAGAAAAAAAAATTCCTTACCAATCAAGGAGATAATAGGGCTAGGGCACATGAAGTGATGACCAGCAGGCCAGCGCAAGAGGCAACGAGACTGGGCACAGCCGCTGGCGGCGCAGACAGGGGAGAGAGCGTGGTGCTTCGGCTCGGCGGCGCGGCGAGGTACGGCGGCGCGTGGCTGGCGAGGGGGCCGAGCGCGGTGGTGTGCGAGGCCAGGGCACGTAGCTCGGCTGCGGGCTTGGCGGCATGGGCGCGAGGTGGCTGGTGCAGAGCACTGGCGCGGGCAAGGCTACGGTGGCGTTGCGGCGGCGGCGGCTTGGGCTAGGGCATTTGACGGCGCTGGTTAGGTCAAGGAAGAGGAACACGAAGGCGCGGTTAAATAATCCCCCAAACGCGACAAAAAAGGAAACCGAAAAGAGTCCTGAAGTCGCGCGAGATCCACTGACCAGACGCTCCGATGGTAGCGACCGGATGCTACCACCCAGCGTTCGGTCGATTCCAGAGAGGTCCAAATCCTCTGGAATCGGGACCAGACGCGTCCAGTGGTCCATGACCGGACGCAGGCAGGGTCTGGTCAGTACAACTTGGTATTCCTTCAATCGACCGGACGCTGAACCCTTCCTGACCAGACGCACAGACGCAGCGTCCGGTCACTCCTTCAGTAGCAGTTCACCTCCTGTGAACTGACCGGATGCTGGACAGCAGTGTTCGGTGCAGCGTCCGGCGCACCTTTTCCAGCAAACCTTCAACCTTCCTTCGCGCTGCCTATTCCCAATCAAGTCCCAACTTGAATAAGATCCAAATAAACACCAATTGGGACTAATGTGAGTGACCTCTCTCAAACCCTCATATTTTTCAAAATATTTTGCCTTAGGCTATAATTCTTTTTAAGAAAATAGGCAACAAGAGAACAAATGGAACAAAACGACAAAACAACATTCATGCATATGTAATACTTGTAAGTAAATCTAGTTGCTTGTCAAGTTTGATCCAAGGTTAAGCTTCTTCACACGCTTTACGGCGGTTATCTTAACCATGTTAGACGAGCCCTATATGCATTGCCACAAATTAAATATGTTGTATATTACAATGAATGCAAGGGACAACACAAGCTCAATTTTTAGTGAAGTTACTAAAATCAAGTACATTGAGCTCATTCCGCAATCTACAAAATATAGCCTCATCTAGCGGTTTAGTGAAGATATCCGCTAATTGATCTTCGGATCTTACACCTTCTAGTGATATATCATTTTTAGCCACATGATCTCTTAGAAAGTGATGGCGGATATCTATATGCTTGGTGCGAGAGTGTTGAACCGGATTATTTGCAAGTTTTACCGCACTTTCATTGTCGCACAAAAGAGGTACTTTCTCTAGAACTACTCCATAGTCTAGTAAAGTTTGTTTCATGTATAATATTTGTGCACAACAAGCACCCGCGGCAATGTATTCCGCTTCGGCGGTGGATAAAGCCACACTATTTTGTTTCTTGGAGGACCAAGACACAAGTGATCTACCAAGTAAATGGCACCCTCCGGATGTGCTCTTTCTATCAACTTTGCATCCGGCGTAGTCCGAATCGGAATAGCCAATTAATTTAAATAAAGCTCCTTTGGGATACCAAAGGCCAATGCTTGGTGTGTGCTTAAGATACCTAAGAATTCTTTTTACGGCAATTAAATGTGTTTCCTTAGGACTAGATTGAAATCTAGCACACATACACACACTAAACATGATGTCGGGCCTAGATGCGGTTAAATATAGTAAGCTACCAATCATAGAACGGTAGAGAGTTTGATCAACCGAGTTACCTCCCTCATCTAGGTTGAGATGTCCATTGGTAGGCATTGGGGTCTTGATTGGCTTACATTCATCCATCTTGAATCTCTTGAGAAGATCTTTTGTGTATTTCTCTTGAGAGATGAAGATGCCTTCTTTCATTTGCTTGACTTGAAAACCAAGAAAGAATGTAAGCTCACCAATCATTGACATCTCGAACTCCTTAGACACCAATTCACCAAATTCTTTGTATGAGTCTTCATTTGATGATCCAAAGATGATATCATCAACATATACTTGACAAATGAAGATATGCCCATCAAGCTTCTTGGTGAATAGTGTGGTATCGACCTTCCCAATGGTGAAGCCCTTCTCAATAAGGAAGTCCCGAAGGCGCTCATACCAAGCTCTTGGGGCTTGCTTAAGCCCATATAGTGCCTTGGACAACCTATAAACATGATTAGGATATCTAGGGTCTTCAAACCTGGGAGGTTGATCAACATAGACTAGTTCATTAATAAAGCTATTTAAGAATGCACTTTTCACATCCATTTGATATAGTTTCATTTCATGATGTGATGCATATGCAAGAAGGATACGGATGGCTTCTAATCTTGCAACCGGTGCAAAGGTTTCTCCAAAATCTAAACCTTCAACTTGAGAGAACCCCTTTGCAACTAGTCTTGCCTTGTTCCTCACAACAACACCTTGATCATCTTGCTTGTTGCGGAACACCCACTTTGTTCCAATGACTCTTGCACCTTTTGGTCGCTCTTCAAGATTCTAAACTTCATTGCGAGTGAAGTTGTTCAACTCTTCATGCATGGCATTGATCCAATCCGGATCTTTAAGAGCTTCTTCTACCTTGGTAGGCTCATAGCAAGAGACAAAAGAGTGATGAGCAATAAATGAAGTAAGTTTTTGAGATCGAGTCATTACACCCTTTGATGGACTCCCTATGATGAGATCTTATGGATGATCTTGTAGGAGAGGTGTATTTCTTCTATTGACCTCTTGAGGAGGAGGTTGTGGAGCATCAACATCTTGTGCTTGTACCACCATTTGCTCATGGGAGATATGAGTATCTTCATTTTCTACTCTCCTATCTTTTTCACCATCTTGTGGTACACTTGATGAAGAAGGTTGGTTAATGATTTGTACATCATCTTCATCATCTTTTGGCTTGATGTCTCCCACCAGAATATTCTTCATAGCCTCCCTCAATGGTTCATCACCTATATCATCAAGATTCTCATGTGCTCCTTGGGAGCTGTTAGATTCATCAAATTCCATATCATATGTTTCTTCAACCAAGCCGGTGGCATGATTAAATACTCTATATGCTTTGGACTTCAATGAGTAACCAACAAGAAAGCCTATATCACAATGTCTTTGAAACTTCCCTAGGTGTTGCCGCTTCTTGTAGATGTAGCACTTGCAACCAAACACCCTAAAGGAGACGTCTGGCTTCTTCCCATTGAGTAACTCATACGGTATCTTAACAAGGAACTTTTAAAGAAATAGGCGGTTAGATGCATAACATGCGGTGTTGATTGCTTCTGCCCATAGAGCTTTAGGGGTGTTGTACTCATCTAGCATTGTCCTTACAAGAGTGATCAAAGTCTGGTTCTTCCTCTCAACTACACCATTTTGTTGAGGAGTATAGGTTGCAGAGACTTCATGTTTAATTCCAACTTCATCATAATATGATTCAATGTTTGTGTTGTCAAACTCTTTGCCATTGTCACTTCTTATCTTCTTGAGCTTTACTTCAAATTCATTTTGAGCTCTCTTGGCAAACTTCTTGAAACAAGATGCAACTTCGGATTTGTCATGAAAAAAGAACACCCATGTATACCTTGAATAGTCATCCACAATCACAAGACAATAGAGATTTCCTCCCAAACTCTTATATGTTGTTGGTCCAAATAAATCCATGTGTAGGAGTTCTAGCACTCTTGTGGTTGACATGAAAGTTTTGGTTGGATGCGTGTTTGCAACTTGCTTGCCGGCTTGACATGCACTACAAAGCTTGTACTTCTCAAACTTCACATCCTTCAACCCTCTCACCAAATTATTCTTCATAAGCTTCTTGAGTGAGCTCATCCCAACATGAGCAAGTCTTCTATGCCATAGCCACCCAAGTGTTGTTTTGGTGAATAGGCAAGTCTTCAAGTTTGCATCTTCAGAGGTGAAGTCAACTAGATATAAGTTGTTGTATCTAAATCCATTGAATATCACTTGATTGTCATCTACCTTAGATACAACCACCTCCTTCTCGGTGAACAAGCATTGGAAGCCAAGATCACACAATTGTCCAACGGATAGCAAGTTGAAACTCAATGAAGCAACATAGAGCACATTGGAGATGGAATGATCATTTGATATTGCCACTTTGCCCAATCCTTTGACCTTGCCCTTTGAATTATCTCCAAATGTTATTTTCTCTTGTCCATCTACCTCTTCATCTAGTGAGGTGAACATACAAAGATCACCGGTCATATGTTGAGTGCAACCACTATCAATAACCCAATGACTTCCACCAGTCTTGTAGTTCACCTACACACAAGAGATTCAAGCTTTAGGGATCCAAACTTGTTGAGGGCCCTTCACCTTCTCAACAAGTGACTTAGCCACCCAAATCTTCTTAGGCCTACTCTTGTTAGGGGGTCCTAAGAACATGACTTTCATCTTTCCACTAGAATCTTTTCTAAGCATGTAGTGAGCATTGAAAGCAAAGGGTCTAGCATGCTTGGGTAAGGGTTGTGGTGGTGGAGTTTGACACTCATGAGCAAAGTGGCCTTCTTGTCCATACTCAAAACATATCTTTGGCTTTGGCTTTGGCTTTGATTGTTGGTGTTGAGCTTGAGCCTTCTTCTTCTCTACACTTGCCATATATCCAATGCCACTTCTATCCATCTTCATGACGGTATTCATGAGTAGCTCACTTTGGAGATGCTTGCCCCTAGCAAACTTGCTCAATCCCACCTTGAGATGCTCTTTCTCCATTTTGAGCTTCTTGTTCTCTTTCTTGAGAATATCATTGTTCTTCTCTTCCTTGAGTTTCTTGTTTTCTTCTTTGAGCTTCTCATTCTCAAGGATCAACTCTTTGTCATGATCAAGAGTTTCTAGCACAATGGTGTTGTGACTTTTCATCTCTTCAAGATCTTTCATGAGCTTCTCATTGTCACTCTTGAGCTTGACATACTCATCATAGTCATTGCACTCAACCACTTGCTTGCCTTTGCTACTAGATCTATGCTCAATGCTTTCATCAATTAAATCATCATATGAGGTAGCTATATCAATCTTAACAACATGGTTAGTAGCATCATGTGGCTCATTTGGTAAGAATTCTTGTGCAATAGTAAGGGTATCATAATTAATCTTTAGAGTTGTATATTCATCTTTTAGCTTGTTGTGACTAGTGATAAGCTCATTGTGCACCCACTCAAGTTTATCATTTTTATCTTTAAGCTCTTTCTTAGAAGACTTGAGCTCCTTGAGTTTGGATGATAGAGAATCATTTGTTTCTTTGAGCTTATCATTAGCCTTTTCTAATGTATCACACTTAGCTAAGAGTGAATCATTTTTAGCATCAAGTTTTTCATTTGTAGCTCTACTCTTTCTAATGATCTTAGTATATTTTCTTAGTATTTTGACAAGATCATCATATGTAGGTGAGTCATCATCATCACTATCGCTATCATCATCACTAGCATGTTCATCATCACTACTATCATCACTCTTAGTTACCTTGCGTTCACCTTTGGCCATAAGGCATAGGTGTGTAGAGGATGATGGTGATGATGGCGGTGAAGATGCAAGATCAATAGCAATGGTGGCCACCTTTTCATCGTCACTATCATCATCGGATGATCCACTTGATGAATCAATGTCCGTGAGCCAATCACCGACAATATAGGCCTTGCCACTCTTCTTCTTCTTGTAGAACTCCCTTTTTTTGCCATCTCTCTTTTTGTATGGCTTGTTCTTTTTCTTTTCATCTTCATCGCTTGAATCATCTTTCTTGCCCTTGTTCTTGAACTTGTCTTTCTTGGGCTTTGTGCATTGATGAGCTAGGTGGCCAAGTTCGCCACAATTGTAGCAATCCATCTCGGAGATTGGCTTTCTTCTTGAGCTAGTGAAGAACTTCTTCTTCTTGCCATCAAACTTGATGCCACTCTTGTTTAGCCTTTTTAGCATCTTGGTGGTCTTCTTCACCATGAGGGCAAGGCTTTCTTCATCATCTTCATCACTTGAGCTCTCATACTGAAGTCTTGCTTTGCCCTTGTCTTGGCTAGCTTTGAATGCTAAGTCCTTCTCTTTCTTTTTTGTAGAAGATGAGCCATCTTGTGGTGTGATGTGCATATACATCTCATGAGCATTGATCTTTCCCAAGATTTGTGTCGGTGTAGCGGCGAAAAGATCACCTTGATGTAGCACGGTCACAATGTGCCCATATTTGTCAATGGGGAGGACACTTAAGATTTTTCTCACAACGTCGGATGGTGACATTTGAGTAAGTCCAAGCCCATTGACTTCCTCTACAAGAACATTTAATCAAGAATACATCTCATTAGCACTTTCTTTGGGAAACATCTCAAAAGAATTTAGCTTTTTAATTACAAGATGATAGCGTTCCTCACGCTCACTCTTGGTTCCCTCATGGAGCGCACAAACGTCCAACCATAGTGCATGGGCGTCTTTGTGGTTCATTACACGATTGAACACATCTTTGCAAAGGCCTCTAAAGATTGTGTTTCGAGCCTTTGCATTCCATTTTTCATAGTTCACTTCATCGCCTTGAAGTTGTGCGGCATTCTTAGGTGTTGGGAACCCTTGAGAGGCGGCTCTAAGTATTCCAACGTCTAGAGCTTCTAAGTACGCTTCCATGCGGATTTTCCAATATGGAAAATCATCTCCCTCAAAGATAGGAGGAGGTCCATCCCCGTGAGACATCTTGCTCTAAGCGATTAAGCTTAAAAACGTGAGCACGAGGCTCTGATACCAATTGAAAGGATCAAGATGCCCAAGAGGGGGGGTGAATTAGGCTAATTCTAAATTCTCTTGCAATAATCAAATCCTACGGATAGCCCAATTAACCCCTTGTGCCTAGAAAAGTGTTTAAATCAAACTAATGCACAACAACCTTGCAACCTATGTTCCAAACTTACTCTAGCAAGCAATTCTATGGATGTAAAACAAGTATTGAATTGCTCAACGTAAATACTCAAAGTAAGTGCTCAAAGTAAATAGAGAGAGAAAGGAACGCGGCGATGTTTTGCCGAGGTATCGGAGAGTCGCCACTCCCCACTAGTCCTCGTTGGAGCACCCGCGCAAGGGTGTAGCTCCTCCTTGATCCGCGCAAGGATCAAGTGCTCTCTACGGGTTGATTCTTCGACACTCCATCACAGCGAATCACCCAAAACCGCTCACAACTTGAGTTGGGTCACCAACAAGCTCCGCCGGGTGAACACCAAACTCTCAATCACCACCAAGCCGTCTAGGTGATGGCGATCACCAAGAGTAACAAGCATGAACTCTCACTTGACCACGCGAAGCCTAATGAGAAGATGGATGCACACTTTGCTACTCTTGATTTGCTAGTGAGGCTACTCTCTTGGATTCTCAAATCACAAATACCTCACTAGGACCTTGCTCTTCTTGGCACTCACAAACGTGTTTCTCAGCTGTTGGAATGAGCAAAAGTTGCTCCACTCACGAGTGGAGCTTCTATTTATAAGGCAGCCTGAAAAACGAACCGTTATGAGCTTCTGCGGGATGACCGGACGCTCCGATCGTTTTGACCGGACGCTCCGGTCAGTTCAACCCGCGAACAGTTTTCAAGTGATGACCGGACGCTGTCAGGGTCCGGTCAGTACCGACCGGACGCGTCCGGTCGCTCTTGGATGCTTACTGTAAACGACCGGACGCTGGATACTCAGGGTCCGGTCACCACTGACCGGACGCGTCCGGTCACTCTTTTCCCAAGTCTGGACCCTTACTGGAGTCGACCGGACGCTAGCCCTCAGCGTCCGGTCACACGACCTTCCAGCGTCCGGTCACACCAGACTTGTTCTTCACGGTCAAATGAACTGACCGGACCCTGCGGCCAGCGTCCGGTCGCACCAGAGCCAGCGTCCGATCAGTGTTTGACCCTCCATTCACTTCCAACTTTCAAACATATGTGAATGAAGTTTGCTCCAAAGGATCTTAGGCATTCATAGGAGCTACCTAGAGCTAGTTTTAACAAGTGTGCACCACACCTAACTCACTAGACTCAACTAGGTCAAGCTACCCGTTCATACCCCCCTTAATAGTACGACCAAAGGAAAAACAAAGTCCTAAACTACTCTAAGTGTCTCTCCAACTACAATCGACACTTAGAACTAGTTATCCTTAACCTTGTCGTCCATCCTTGAATAACCGAAACGATTTTCATCGTAGGGGCATGACAACCTCGATTGCCCAATCGATCTCCATTACCATGACCTAACTTAATTGCGTCTGCAAAACACACGTTAGTCATAGTAATCTTGTATTGACATTAATCACCGAAATCCAACTAGGGGCCTAGATGCTTTCACCGGAGAAGTCTCAAAAATTAGTTCCTCCTCTGCACACTACATATAAATGGCTCGGGCTTCTCTTAATTACACAAAAAAAAGAAACCTGGCGTTCTCTTCGTGTGTATGGTATGGCTCCTCTGCTGAAACTGTTGTCGAAGCTAGAGCCACATCAAACAAGTACGTCCTTACAATTTGGAATGAAGAAAGTGTGTATCTTAAAAATTGATCCAATGATATTAAGCAGTACTCCCGGTCTGATTTCCAAGTATTCAAAGAGATATGGAAAAAGAGATAGGTAGCTGAAAACGTTGATGCTACACCTCCCGGTCTCATTTCCGAGTCATATATTTTAAATCTATTAGCTGGATAGCGTACGAGGATTAGATAGACGATGTGAGCAAGTCCAACGAGCATCGTGGTACGTTACTACGGGTTCCATATATAACACTATCACATATGGTTTTGATTCTTCACTAAGAGCATATTACTGACGTTTGTACGCTCTCTTTAGCATCGCTGGGCATATTTGGTATCATATTTGCCTTTTTCTTTGTGATGAGTAGTCATAGGGGTATATTTCAAGCACATCTTATGGTATCCTTGACTTTGAGTGCGCCATCCTATAGGGACTTATGTCACCTTCTGTTAGATATTATATATCTTTAATTATAATCAAAAGTATCAATAGCATTCCATGAAACATGGAAAGGAATCTTCCAATCTATTTTCATGTCACAAATTTGTTTTTGGCCGGACTGAGATAGGCCTCCATTTTTGTGAGAACAAGCATTTGACGACCATTAATATTTCTTTTATTAATGCATGATTTTATTGTTAGTGTCAACTTACCTATGATTACAATTTTGTATCACATACTCACTCCGCCCTAAGATATAAGGGATCCATATTTCAAAATTTGAACTAAAAATACAAGGTACATTAGGTCACCCAAAACAGCAAGCCAGTATTTAAGCAAAAAAAAAAAAGAAAAGAAAAAAAGACTACTCTCACTATCCTAATAGTAAGGGGTGAGATGGTCTTTTGTCAGACTCCTTGTTTTATCTAAAAATCAATTGGATACCTTGTAGGACGGAGAAAGAGTAAATAACAAACAACATATGGCTAGAACAATTGTTGGTTAAAGAATCATGTCCTAATGAAACCCATCATGCCTATTAATTAAGCTTAAGCAAATAGAGTAATGAACCATGGATAATGGATTTATATCTACCTATCTATATCTATATATATTTCTTATATATGATCTTACACTCCATTAGAACTTTATCTATACATATAAGCTATCAGCATCAACAGCTCGCTAGCGATTTGTAGCACCTATTCATATAAGATATCCAGTTAACACGACGCATTATACATTATCTATTAATATGTGGATGCACAATCACACTCTAGAACACTAGATAGGCGCTGTGAGTCATATGGCTAACTACTAGAGAGTATAAACACAGTGAGACACTTGACTCAGTCGTGACGACGCATGGGCATCGGCGTACGTGACTGGTTCCATACGCGTGCGTGTGCCGCCGTAGTACCCAGCCGCCCAGGCAAGCGACCAGCCGAGCCGAGCCGCACGAACCCCCCGGCGTCGGGAGATAAATCGGGAGCAGCCTAACAGAAAGGAAAGCCGCGTGTCCTCCCAGCCACTGCCACCCTCCCCCACCTCTGTCGACCCCACCCGACACCGCGCGCACCGCCTCCCGCCCCCAAACCGGCGCCGACGAGCCCCAGCGCCCAATGGCGGCGGCCTTCCTCGCCCTGGACCTGGAGCCCCGCGTGACATGATCCCTGGCCCCCCCGAGGAGGGGAATATCCGGGCGCGCGCGCGCACCCCCGCACCACACCCCAGCCAGAGCCCGCCCACACCCCCCCAATCCTCGCCTTCCCCACCTCAAATCCTTCTCGACTCCTCCTCCGTCTCTCTCTCTCCTCCGCCGCCGCCTCGTCCGCCACCCGGCGGCCGCAATTGGCTGCTCGTGCTCGCGTGGCCCCGGATCGCCGCCAGGTGCTCTATCTCTCTCGCGTGGATTCTCTGAATTGTTTCATGCTCATCAGTCCTTTTGTTTTGTTCTTCTTCCGCGTCTGTTCGTTCGTTCGTTTTGGCCCTTCCCCTTACTCCGGGGGAATTCAGGAGGGGTTGCTTTTGGTACCGGGTGGCGGTTCGAGATTTTGCGGGAGGGGGTGGGTCGAGATTCGTGGGAGTCGTGGCATGCGGTTCCGCAGCTCCGCTCGAGGTGCTCCAGCGAAGATTGCTGAAGCTCATTCCATGATTATTTTGGGAGTCGGATCGCAAGCCTTTGATTTCAGCACTCGTGCGTTAGCCTTGCTTGGCCCTTGTCATGGAAAGTTGTTTTGTTCATCATGCATCAGCTTCGTTTCTTACGTATCTGGATTGTTGTTGGAACTTAGGTCATTATTTGTGATCAGTGAAGGCCCAACCTGTGTGGGATCAAAGGTGTGGGCTTTCCCTTCTCGACAGCAGATGACCTCTGCATTTGTTTTTTTTGAATCCTTTATTTTTGGTGGTCCTTGTTTTTTTGGAAAATCGTTGGAGAACTGGGTCTCCGGTAGCGGTAGGATTTTTCTGAGGTGCTATTGGATGGACTTCGTGTGCAAAATAAAGTACTCCTATATATGTGGTAATAACTGTGTGATTTGGTAACGGAGCTTCGTGTAGATCACTTACCTGTGTGATGGAGATGCACACTTCACTTTTTTCCTGCCTTCCTTTAATGCATTAATAACTGTTTCTTTGCCCCCTTTCAACAGGAAGTGACTAATTGGTGGTGCGCATAGGACTTGCTGGATTTCAGTTGTCTGATATACTCAGGACTCAGTGCTGATCAAGTGAACCTATTCACTTCAACTTGGTTTCAGTCTCACACAAGTATGGCGCCCTCTGCCGCAGCCCCGGTCGGCTCTGAGGCTGAGGGGGCACCACGCATGGCCAAGTTCCTCTGCAGCTTTGGAGGCAGTATCCTTCCCCGACCACTCGATGGCTGTCTTCGATATGTTGGCGGTGAGACAAGGATTGTCATGTTGCCGCGTGACATATCATATGCTGACCTAGCTGCACGGATGAGAGAGCTCTACAAGGATGCTGACATCATCAAATACCAGCAACCTGATGAGGATCTGGATGCGCTGGTCTCGGTTGTGAACGACGACGATGTGGTGAACATGATGGAGGAGTATGACAAGGTCATTGCCACAGGGGAGGCGTTCACTCGGCTCAGGATCTTCTTATTTTCTCAGCATTTGGATGATGATGCTGCATCAGTGGCCGTGCATTACAATGTAGACGAGAGGGAAACAGAGAGGAGGTATGTAGATGCGCTCAACAGCCTTGGTGATGTTAGGTCACCTTCCTCCCCTGTATCTGTGGAGCAGCTTTTTGGCATTGGAGGCAATGATTCAGGAATTCCAGATTTTGCTGGCTTGAGACATTTGAATGTCCCTCGTCCATCACATAGTCAGAGGTATGGAGAGATGGATTCCCCTTGGAGCCCTGCATATGTCTCACCAGGCCAGTACGGAGTGCATGATCCAAGGGATTTTCCAATTTCACCATCATCTGCAAGGTTCCAAGTAGGAGCGGAGGATTTTGATGAGAGGATTCCTGACGACTTTGTAAGGCAGTCACCAAAATATCGGCATTATGAGGCCCAGTCACCATCACATATGGATAATTTAGTCTGGCTTCCACCTGGTGCTGTAATTCAGCAAAATGCAGGCTTTCCTGGTAATTTGAGCCGGTCCAACAATTTTTTGGATGGGAACAGTGGATGTGATCACTGCCGTTCACCATTCCAGAAGGGTCAAGGTTCAGTGAGTGATCCTATCTATATGAATCCTCGTTGGACTCGGCCAGTCCAACAACATTTTGACCAAGCAAGCATGATTAATGATTATCCAAGTCACCATGCTAGTTCTTGTTCAGATTACTGCCGCCCTGGTGAGCATTATGTGGGAGGTCAAGATGTTAGATTGGAAAATGGTGTTTATGTTAAAGAGCAAAATGATGGTCATCCTTCCGTGTTTTATAATGAGTCACATCCTCACGATAGAGTCTGGCATGCGCATACCAACCAAAGTCATCAGCGGTATGAGGATCCAAGGCTGCATCATCCTGCTAATGGTAGAGTGATCGAGCCATACATTGTCGATGCCAACTCTGTAAATTCAGCATTTGCACCAAACAAAGTATATGAAATGCATTCAGCATCTCTTGGTCGTTCTAGCCATGAAAGTCCTCACTATTTTCATGGTAGCAGTGAGCTCATAAATGACACGTATCACAACCAACAAGTTGGAGGCAGTGGGTCGTATGTGCAGCCAGCAGGGTTTGAAGAATCCCCTGGTCAGCATTACAACCACTCTTCGGCCTATGGTGCAGATTCCTTTTACCAAATGCAGCAGAATTTGCCACCCATTCAGTCTCTGAGGAGGAGAGCGAACAGCCCTGTTCACACTGCCTCACCATATGATTCCCCACACCTGCCAATACCAAATGGGAGCATTAACATGAACTTTGTTAGAAATACAGGTGATGTCAGTCCCAGGATACCAGGTCTACCTGGATATGATCGAATGCCAAACCCATGGACTCCTCCCAATGGCAACATACCATATAGAGTTGTTGGGCATGATGTTCCTGCTGCCATGGAAAATACTAGTGCTTTAGGTCCTAGGTCTAATCCAACTGCTGCTCAGTATATTCAGCCTTTTATTGCTCCTGGATCAATCCAGCATCAACCTGGAGCTCCATTGAGGGAGGTTCATCCTGAAAGAGCATACCCTGAACCCATGCCGGCTGATAGCAAAGTAGCTGTTTCTGCATTGCCCCTCACTGATCAATTATCCAGGTTGGATGCAAACACAGTGAAGAAACTTGAAGGTCCGGATGATGTTAACTCTACTCGAAATGTGAATGAAACAACTCCTTTGCATGCTGTGAATGAACCAAGTACCTTACCCCACCATGTTGGAGCTGTACATGAAGTCGATCCTAAGCAGGAGAAGCCAACCAAACATGAAAGCAGGCAAAAGCAACATGAAGCTGGGGCTACAGCACTGCAGGAATGTGGGGATATTTCAGAGGATAGATTGAATTTCCTTCCTGAATTAATTGCCTCTGTTAAAAAGGCAGCACTGGAAGATGCTGCTGAGACACAAATAGCCCAATCAGATGCTAATGCTGCTGTTTCACCTGTTCCTGATGATGACGATAATGGAAAGAAGTTGGATGAGGCAACTGCTGGTGTAAGTAATGCTTCAAGGTTGAGTATTATAACTACTAAACTACAAATGGTCTCCACTCAAATCATTTTGTTTTGCAGAATACCGATGCAAATGAGGACTCTGATTTGCAAGGAAGCCTTGATCGGCAGAAGAGCTCCAAGATTGAGTCCACAACTGCTGAAACTGAAGCTTTGTCAAAAGGACTACAGGTATGTTTGGTGATCTCTTTTTGTGTAGTACTGTTTGAATTTTACCTTATGTTGCATTTATAATCTGTATGGATCATGCAGACTATACAAAATGATGATTTGGAGGAAATTAGAGAGCTGGGTTCAGGTACTTATGGGGCGGTCTATCATGGTAAATGGAGGGGATGTGATGTTGCTATTAAAAGAATAAAAGCAAGTTGCTTTGCTGGAAGACCATCTGAGAGAGAGCGTTTGGTACGTTTAATTTGCTTTGTTGATAGGTCCCTCAAATTTAGATTTTGTGCTTTCAAATGTTTGCACTGACCTTACATTACTGGTTCATCAAAGTCCTTGACAGTATTCTGAACAATATTTTGAGTTATTCAACTAGGCTGAGGAGAAAGTAAATTTGAACTTATGCTTCTGTGCAAAATGATTATAGTTCAGCTTTATCTAATTTTTGCAGATTGCGGATTTCTGGAAAGAAGCTCTGATCCTAAGCTCACTTCATCATCCAAATGTGGTTTCATTTTATGGTGTAGTTCGTGATGGTCCAGATGGAAGTTTAGCAACTGTTACTGAGTTTATGGTCAATGGGTCTCTCAAACAGTTCCTGAGGAAAAAAGACAGGTACTAGATTTCTTAATTCAAGAAATAAGAATATATTTTATCTTTTATTTCTCCTTTATCAAACTCTAAAATAAAGCACTTGTGCAGGACAATAGATCGTCGGAAGAGAGTAATATTAGCCATGGATGCTGCATTTGGCATGGAGTATTTGCATGGGAAGAATATAGTCCATTTTGACCTGAAGTGTGAGAATCTACTGGTGAACATGAGGGATCCGCAGCGACCAATCTGCAAGGTTTGATCCCTTCCCCAGCCTTTTCCTTTACTGCTTTATCTTTCTGGGGAATTCTTGTGGCAATGGTGGATATCTTCTCCTGACTTTTCCCCAACTCAAATACTTTCTGATCAGATCGGTGATCTCGGACTATCTAAGGTTAAACAACATACTTTGGTATCTGGTGGTGTTAGAGGAACCTTACCATGGATGGCACCAGAGCTTCTGAGTGGGAAAAGTAATATGGTGTCAGAGAAGGTAAGACTGCTTTGTCTTGTAAGTACATTAATTAGACCATATTAAACAATGCCCCACTTTTTTGTATTCTGAAAAAAACTATTTTTATGTATCTTGTAGATCGACGTCTATTCGTTTGGAATTGTCATGTGGGAGCTGCTTACTGGGGAAGAGCCATACTCTGATATGCGTGCTGCTGGAATTATTGGTAATGTCAAGTTCCCTATAGTAATGTAGAATGCTATGCCTTGATCTGTTATGACACTTTCCACCACGTTTCGACATTATGTTTTGGTATATCTTAGTTATAATAATTTGTGGACTTCAGAACTGTGAACAGATGTTCAGTGAAAGTTATCTTCTAGAATTTACTTGCGTTTGGATTTGGATGCAGCTTTGAAAGAATAAATAAGGCCAAGCTAATAAAAAAGAAGGTGGGATGTATAGTGGACATATAAATGGGTCAGTTGTAAGTCCCCAGATGTCTAGAGTAGTGAAGGTGGGACATATAATTAAATAGTGGACTTCAATACAAAGCCAGATTAATGTAGTTGGCGCTGTACCTTGAATCGGGTTATTGCAACTGCAATGATGATGAAGGTTCAAGGATTTGACAATGTGTATGGTGTAGTTATGTAGTTGCACTTGCAGAATTTGTTTTCTTTTTTGGATTTTCCTGTGATAGCATGACTTTTTCTCCCTTTGCATAGTAACATTGGACAAGCCAATGACAATTTGGTAGCTGTGGATTTGCCCTACATTGTGCTGCGTCATGTTCAGTACAGATATAATACAGATAGGGGATTTATGTTGAGTTTTTTGAATCTTTGTCATAAATATATCGCCGAGGCTTGTTATTATGTCAGAGAAGTGATTTCATTGCAATGCATTTTTCTAGGGGGCATTGTAAACGATTCCCTACGTCCTCAAATCCCTTCGTGGTGTGATCCTGAGTGGAAGGGGTTGATGGAAAGCTGTTGGTCCAGTGATCCAGCTGAGAGACCGTCCTTCACTGATATATCTCAAAGGTTGAGGAAAATGGCCGCTGCAATGAATGTGAAGTAAAGGTTCGGAAGCCATAAAGGGGTCATGTAAGTGTTCCCAGATCCAATATAGTGATTACAAGAGGAAGGCAGAGTTCAAACTGGATTATTTTGAGTAAATATGTTTCAAATGTCTTGGCAGCATCTCAGTTTACCCTACTCCGAGTGATTATGTATCAAGTGCTTACTTCATGGAAGAAAATTTATGTCATGGAGATTCCAAAGCATGTTTAATGTGAGTCAGCTATTGGGTTTGTTTATTCCTTGTATGACCCACTAGTAAAAACTGATGTTTCTGTTACCTGTTTCAGGATTTTTTTTTAATCCTGGAGTAAACCGGCTATCATTTGCCTTCCGTCGAAAACAAGTATGCTATATAGCGTATTGTCTTGATGGGAACTGTTGGACTGTAATGTAAATAAGTTTTGACCTGCTTCGTGTTGCTGGCACGTATTAGATGTGCAAAGTAATAGGGCACGATCAAAGCTGGACACAGAGATCCTTTTTCCCCATACAAATTGTGTCCTAGGAGAGAAGGATCGAACACGACTAGAGCTATCCTTGTTCAGATTGTACATAGTCTAAAAATAATAGTATACTGTTTCCCCTGTATATATCATCACTTCCTATATTTGAATGCCCATATGTTTGCATCGTCCTTGTTTCACCTCTGCATGTCTGGTTACAATGTATTCTCCTGTTTTGTTGAAACTTTTATCTTGTGGTTATGCCCAACCCCCATTTATTTGGAGGGAAAGTAGAGTAGTTTTACTGTTCAGTCCTAATCGATCAGGTAAAGCTACTGTCTATCCAAGGAGGCCATGGAGCCACGGTATCACTTGCATGCCATTGTTGTGCTCCATTGTTGTCCATTCTGTATGCAATTTGACTGGTAATTTTAAAGAGCTGTGGCAAGCATATGATTTTGCAGACATAATGGAGAAGGATGTTTAGGTAGCTCTGCTCCATGAATGTATGGGCAGCGTGATGCCTGTCGCGTCCAACATTCTGACTTTCTGAGATTCTCATTTGTTGGTGTCACTTACCTGCCAGTTTTGTTCTCCTCTTTTATATAGGAATATCTGATTACAGTTTGATTAACAAGGATAGTTTCGCCACCCTATATATAATTGTGGCCTGGCCGGGCCAAAATTACAGTGTAGCCTAGTAGTAGGTAAGCTGTTTTGATCTGCATTATTGTTCAGAGCTCCTTGCACCCAATCAGACTGCTTAACTTGACCTTGCAGGGACTCGTTGTCGTTGACATCTATTTGGATTTTGTAACCTGCTGTTCCTTGCGATCTTTACCAACACTATTGTACACCAGTATCTGAGCTATGATAGGCCATGCATGGTTCATATGGGGAACTTTAGGGTAGACGTGCCTTTCTCCTGTCTGATCATCACTCACTGATTAGCCTAAGCTCTAGCCTCGCAGGACCTGTCTAACAAAGAACAAAAGGACTCCAACTTGCTCACCAAACCGCACAATTAGCTGCCACTACTAACACTAAACTATCCCAGCACCAAATTGCAACTCAAAAGTCAACACGTTAACAAATGACACGGGCCGCCATTCGCCTTCCTCCTTCGTTCTCTTCCCCGTGTTGCGTTGCGCGAGCTGCTGAATCGATGAACTAACAGGATTATTGATGAACTGAATGCTTTGTTGCTTGATGATATGCCTGTTGTTTGTTGCCTGCCATGGTTTGTGTGCGTAGGTGACAAGTCAAAAGCTCCCCCCAGGACAGGGAAGAGGATCGGAGTTTGTGTGTCGTTGTATTTGTATATATGGCGAATCATTGCAGGTCCGATGGATGGACAGTAGTCACAGTAGGTGCGGCACGGTTTGGCCTCTTCTTCAGAGCTCAAGGACACACCAGCTAGGTTAGTTAGGGTTCGTGCAGGAGTATATATATAGTTGATTGGCCATTTGATTGACTGATTTTTTTTTTAATTTTGATTGACTGAATTTAGTGACTATTTGGTCTGTAATTTGTGTTCGATTGATTGATGATCGTTGCGGTGATGTTTTGCACGTACGCCTGCATTGGAAGGTATAAAGGCTCCTGGTCCAGGGAGGTTTGATGAGATTCAGAAAACTCGGAATTGAATAGTGAGGCATAGGTTGGATCCGTTCCCTTGGTCGCTTCTGAAAAGACAGAATTCGACAGGGTGGCGAGCTAGCTAGAGAGCCCTGCCAGGCTTTTCTTTCTCCTCTCTGTGTCTGTGTTACCTAGCTATGGTGATGCATGCAACAACCAGAGCCTAGAGGAATCTCCAGCCCCAATGCAATGCAATGCAAGTGAGATTTCTGATTTCTCCGTCCGGCCAGCACGGTCCTGGCCGTCGCGACACAAGCCACCACCAACCACCCTTTTGATTCTAGGGTGGCAGCGCGCGGCGGCCACCTCGCCATGCATCTGCTGATCTGATCTCCCTGTCGTCCTTTGCCACTCGCGTCACGGTGCAAAAGGAAGCAGCCTCTGGAGAAGCAGTGGAATTATTCAGTTTCTTGCAACCCCTGACGTCAAGCAGCTTACACTACCACTCCCAGCACCAACAGGTGTCCGCAGCAACCGCAAGTGCACTGGGATTCTGGGAATTCAGATGTCTTCAGAGAGAGCAGGAACGGTAACAGCCTAACAGGGCCGGCTGCTTTTTGAATTTTGATCTGTTCTTGCCGTGATAGCAACTGGTCTGGTCAAATCAGTAACGACGACCTTCAGGCTGAAGCAATTAGCGTCACCACTAATAACTAACTTTTGCTTTCCCATTCCCAGCTAGCGTTAAGAAATATCCTGCCGGTTAAATCCGGCACTGTGCTCAGACAGTGAAATGGGAGCTTATCTTTGTCGCCGTCGCCATATGACAGACCGGCCATATGTTTGCCTGCTAGCGTGACACAGGTATATCACATGAATGGCAGAACCACCCAACGGCATAGGGGCTCGTCCAGTCCAGTCGCCCTGCTGTTTGTCGGGGCAAAAAAAACTTGAGATCGATCGATCAATCGGTTGGGGAAACAGATAATTGACAGGTGATGGATGGATGGCAAGAAATTAAAGGTGTGAGGAGGCCCTTGTTGATCTGATCGGATGAATGGATCTTGCATGGTCGATCGGCTGCATGAATGCAAGATGGAGCTGTCCGATCATCAACGGCTACCATATATAGCCTTTTTTATCATGGCCGTCTAGTGTATTACTACTGTTCATCGCCTAAACGGAACGCTCTAATGCTAGATTGCTAGTTTTGTTTTTGTGGTTTGTACGTTGTGCTATGCTAGTGATGCCGTCTGAAGAACGGCAAGGGCGCGATTATTATGGGATTGTGGAGTTTAGATTTCACTGAATCCCTCCATAGCTTTAGTTGCGTCACCGTGTAGAAAATCATGTATCATGTGTCAATATATATGTGAGAGAAATTAGAAGAGAAAAAAAAGGCCGACTCTTTGATTGATTTTACCTACCTTATTAAGTTATTGTGCAGATATGATGATAAGAACACACGCAGCATGAAGGCATGGCTCATGTACTTTGCTTTGGGGTGCAGACTGCAGAGCCTCTTAGCAGGCCAAAGTACTACTATGCATATGCATTCAAATGCTAGGCTCCAATGAGGCTCACCAAAGGATATCCAGTTATTCCCACTGCCTTCTGCAACTTTTTTCCCTCTCTCTTTGTGCTCATCTCCTTTGATCCCTTTCCATTTCCCCTCCAAGATTTCCGACTGCTATAATATAATCCGTTTCATGTAATCATGTTGCTGATGATGCGCCAGACAATCCAATGGAAATAAAGGGGCCATGGGAATATGACTCTGCAGGAAATGACAATCAGGAACGTACCAAAATGACTCCTCCCAACCATTTCTCCTTTGCTACGACCCTGCTGCTACGGGGTGTGCTTATTTAATTTAAGCCATCCTACTTTGGGCCGGCTAATCAAGTCTATCCTGTGGACTTGAGGAGGATTAACTTGGATTTGACTTTTGAGAAAAGGTGATGGCTCACTTGCTTCCATCTACTACTTCTGAGCTATTGACAGTGGGGCCAGTGGCCTCTGATTGACTACTTGTGTGCCCCACTGTCGGCGGGTGACCAACTAACACTTCATGGTTACTTCTGGATGGTTGGTTGTTTAGCCCGGCAAATTATAAGGTCAATGGATTATCAGGGTTTTGGCGCCAATGTGGTTATCTTCAATGTAAAGTGGCTTTGCCATGCATTAATTCTCCAGCTTAACCTCTTCCTGTTTGGAGGTATCCCCTGGTGCATAAATTAGTAGGGGCACAATGGCCACTTGTTTGCGTGTGGCATGCAGTAGTGAGTGACCATATCAGAGCTGCTAATTCAAAGACAGGTAGCTAGAGATGGAAGACTAATCAACAGCTGCTTGTGGCTAGCTAGCATGGCATTGTAAATTGGTGTAATTAATCCTTGGTGTTCCCTCAAATTCCTTTCACTTGGAAGGTTGTTGCTGTTGGTGATGGTTTTGTATGTATCACTGTCCAATGATCATCATAGGTAGTTAGAGTTGTTGGATATCACTGTAAATCCGGATAGTTACCTGCAGCCAACCTTGGAATACGTTACAAGGCATTGAAATTTTTTATTCTTTGTTTTTTTAAAAGCTAGTACGTAGTATCCTAAAATTCCATATAGATAAATATAGAGTAATATGCATCGTACGCACTTGAACTTGTCTTGGGGTGCGTCCACAAACTCTTAGATCGTACTTTTGTCATCCTAATGTTGTTAAGTATGCCACTTAGGTCCATAACTCATCGGAACAAGGTTTTGGCCGACGTGGCGTGGACAGCGTGACGCAAGCGCAGTTGAGCCGCGCGTGAGCCTGCTTTGGGGGACTGTTTTGAAAATAATCATCGTCTTCCCCAGGCGAGCCGCTGCCATCGCCACCGCACAGGGGCACGGGCGAGCAGCAAGCACGAGCAGCCACACAGGGCACGGGCAAGCATCATGCACAGGGGCACGGCGCAAGCTGCATGCACGAGCAGCCGCACAGGAACATGCACGAGCCGCCGCCGCGTAGGCGAGCCCGCGGCTGCGCACAGGCACACGCCCAAGCCGCCGTCGTGCAGGCTAGCACCAGCCGTGGCCGCACACAAGCGCGCGGGCGAGCCGGCTCCCAAACCGTGCCTGTCACGGGTTGTCGGGGTGCCGCGCTCGCGGCGTCCCCGCCGCCGCCGGGTGCCGGCCGCTGGAGCTGGGCGCAGCCGCACAAAGGTCGTGCTCGCGCAACGTCGCAGGGCCGAGTAGGCGAGCCGCCGTGCCTGCGAGGCTCGCCGAGGGGGAGGGTGCCGCTGCCGCCGGTTCCTTCCTCTTCCTTCCGCCGTTCTGCGTCGTCGGCTCCCGATGCGAATGTGTGTTGCGGGCAGCCGGACAGGCACGCGCACGTGTGCGCGGGCGAGATGCCGCCGGCGCGCATAGACACATTCGCGAGCCGCGACCGCGCAAGCGAGCAGCAGGCGTGCAGGCGAGAAGCCGCCGGCGGCAGCACAAAGGTGTGCGCGAGCAAGCAGCTGCCGCGGTCGCGCGGGCGAGCGCCGCCGCCGACGAGCGCCGATGCGCAGGTTAGCCGCCGCCGCCGCAGCAACAGCAACACGGGCCAAACACACACGCTGGCACACATGACAGAGAAGCGCGCTCTGCTGGACTGGGTGTCCCGCTACGACGTCGCCGCCGGCAAATGCGGTCAGGAGCATGGCCACCCCGTCGCGCGCATGTGAGCTCGACAGACGCCGTGCCGGAGCCGGACTGTGTTCATCCTAGTCCGGGCACAGCACGACAGCATGCGAGCTCGACGGACACCGCGCCGCGACGGTCAGGGGCTGAGTCAGGCTCCGGGCACAGCACGGCAGCAGAGCAGGCCGCAGCAGCCAGCAGAGCAGGGCTGGGGTGGCTGGCGACGGCGCGGTGCAGGCCGCAGCAGAGCCGGGGAGCGCTGGGGCGGGGACGAGGAGTTGCCGGGGCACGGGCTCGCCGGTGAGCGGCCGCGCGAGGAGGGCAGGGCTGGTCTCCGTGCCCGCATCCTGCGCAGCTACGGCGTGCGCCTAGACGAGCGCGACGTCTCCATGCACGTCGTCTTCAAGGTCGAGCTCGCGGAGCTCCTCGGGCCCGGCTTCGCAGGCGCTGCGCTCCCGCGCGTGTTCGTCGACGGCCAGTACCTCGGCGGCGCCGAGGACGTGCACTTCCTGCACGAGACGGGCGAGCTCGGGCGCGCCCTGGAGGGGTGTGAGGCCGCGCCCTCGCGGAAGCTCGGGTACATGGAGGCGTGCGCCGCCTGCGGCGACGTCCGGTTCGTGCCGTGCGAGAGGTGCTACGGCAGCTGCAAGATCTTCATCGAGGACGACGACACGGGCGGCCCGTCTCACGACGTCGGCGAGTTCCGGCGGACGACGCAGGCTCACGCGCGGCTCACGTGCGCTTGCGCCACGCTGTCCACGCCATGCCGGCCAAAATCTTGTTCCGGTGAGTTATAAGTGGTATACTTAAACAACATTAGGGTGCCAAAAGTATGATTTAAGAGTTCGTGGACCTAAGTGACACCCCAAGACAAATTCAAGGACCCATGATGCATATTACTCGTAAATATATATGTATAGCATTTAATAGCTGAACAAATTTTCCAAGCCAGGTTAGGTGGTACAGGAAGAAAACAAGCAGCTCTGGAACTGGAAGCTAGCATGCATGGAGGACTGGGAGAAGATGGTCAAAACAAAAGGAGAACGCATGCACGCATGAACCGATCAAACTGTAGCTGAAAACTGAAGATGTTGGAAGTATGTATTATATATACATCTGAATATCTGGTGATGGCCATGCCTTTGGTTTCAACAGTTACACAAGTGTGTAGCTAGGCCGGTAGCCTCATCAGGTGACCCAGTCATCCACGTTTCTTTTGGTCTTTCAGTTACGTTTGCCACACTTTCAATATGTGACTCCATCTCTTCCTTTGAACTGGTATATGTTCTTATTGTTCACCACCATTATTTTTCTTGTTTACTTTTTCTGGTGCATTCTATGAACCTTTACTTCATTCACTTCATTCAGTCTATGGATGTACGAACTATATATGATCGAAGCGAAGACTGTTGTACGCCCATGACGTACGGGTGGGACTAGCTAGCTGTGTTTTTCCTAACGATCCACACGCACACAGTGACGCGATAGAGATGTGTATCCATCAGGCTTTTGTGACCAGATCAATTGCTTAATTTACAGTAAATCTTGGTTAGATATATGCATCGCATCGAAGTATTTCTCTGTAGCAACACGCATACACGGTTTCTGACATTGCATATACAGAAGGAGAATATATACTATCAGCTGATGGTCGACGATGAGCTCATTGCATCGATTGCATACGTGTTTGGTTTACCTCTAGTACACATCATGACATATATATATATATATATAAAAACAAGAGTAAAGTGCACCAGCGGTCCCTAAACTTGTACCGCTGTGTCATCCCGGTCCCTAAACTCGTAAATCGACCGTTTAGGTCCTCAAACTTGTTCATCTGTGTCATCTCGGTCCCTAAACTTGTTCGGCTGTGTCATCCCGGTCCCTAAACTTGCAAATCACCCGTTTAGATTCTCAAACTTGTTCAGTTGTGTCATCCCGGTCCCTAAATTTAGTGTTGAGTCTCATCTGGGTCAAAACAGAGTGATCTAAAAATTTTATATCAAAAAATAATTCATAACTTTTTATATAAACTCGAATGAAGGCAAATTTTATATCAAAATTGTAGCCCTCGACGTGATCTACGACTTTGTAGTTGAAAAGTTTTTGAATTAAAACTGTTTAGGGTCCCAAAATATTATTGTATGTTTATAGATTTTAAAATTTAAAATTTAAAATTATCAAACAATCTTGATATCATATGGTCTATATGAAAGTTATAGTTCTCAATACGATCTATAACTTTGTAGTTGAAAAGTTTTTTGTTTGAAGTCATTTAGTGTCCCAAAATTTAATTTTAAATTTTAAATTTCAAAATCTATAAACATACAATAATATTTTAGGATCCTAAACAGTTTTAATTCAAAAACTTTTCAACTACAAAGTCGTATATCGCGTCGAGGCCTATAATTTTGATATAAAGTTTGTCTTCATTCGAGTTCATATGAAAAAGTTATGAATTATTTTTTAATATAAAGTTTTTAGATCACCCTGTTTTGATTCAGATGAGACTCAAAATCAAGTTTAGGGACCAGAATGACACAAATGAACAAGTTTGAGACCTAAACGGGTGATTTGTAAGTTTAGGGACCGGGATGACACAACCAAACAAGTTTAGGGACCGAGATGACACAAAAGAACAAGTTTGAGGACCTAAACGGTTGATTTATGAATTTAGGGACCAGAATAACACAGCGGTATAAATTTAGAGATCGCTGGTGTACTTTACTCTGTAAACAATAATAAAACATTCAATAGCTAGCTTTAGTCCGGCTACTTGACTATGCTATGGTCAATACGCTGTTAGCTGTTTGAAACAGGAAGTGGTGAGCCAACGCAATTTCAAACCTGGTGCCCTCAAAGTCTAGCTTCATGGGCAGCAGTCGTCCAGCTCCAGCGCATACGACATCTGCACCGCACTTATAATAACCAAAAAGGGAAGCTGTTCGCTGCACAGAGCCTGCAGAATCGATCCATTGTCATGGATGTTAGGTTAGGACTGAATTGAAAGCCTCTGAAGGCACATATATATGATCCCGGGCGGAATAGAAGAACCTTCGAGGAAGAAATAGAGCAATACCTGTTGACAACCAGGCAAAATGCGCAGGCTGTCTAATTCGAGTGGAGTCTGCTCGGCTTTTGTGTTTTGTGTGGTTTGTTGGCCCCACAGGATCACCGACTCAGGTGAGTCGACCATTCACTAGTCTTATCGACCACCGACTGGTTCTATCGCTCCACCACGCCATTCTGTTGTGGTGAGTACGGCGCGGTGTGGTATCGCACCACACCCTAATCCGTGCAGTACGCAGCGAACTCCACCAAAGTGAATTCGCCGCCGCATCAGTCCTCAGCACGCGGAGCTTCTTGTCGCTCTCGGCCTCCACGCGCACCTTGAACTTCTTGATCGCCGCCGCCGCTTCGTCCTTGCTCGTCAGGAGTTGCAGCCACATGTAGCGACTGCAATCATCCACAAACAGGAGGAACTACCGCCGACCACCGTTTGTGGCTGGCGTGATTGGCCCGCAGAGGTCGCCGTGGACGAGCTCGAGAGCATCCATCGTGCGATACTTGGCCGCCTTTGGGAACGACAACCTTCTCTGCTTCCCGGCCAGGCAGCTGTCACACAGCTTGCCTCCGTGCTCGATGTGGGGTAGCCCTCAGACAATCTTCTTCAGCCGACCAAGCGCGTCGAAGCTGAGATGTCCGAACCGGGCATGCCACAGCCACAGTTCCTCGGTGTGCCTTGCCGCTAGGCACACCGATTGCTCTACCTTTAGGTCGAGCAGGTACAACCGGTTCGGGACCTTTTCACCTTGGCAAGAAGTCGTTGTTTCCGGTCCCTGATCTTGAGGACTCCGTCCTTGATCAGTACCTCGCTACCGCGCTCATCCAGCTGGCCAATGTTGATGATGCTTGAACACAGCTGCGGGATGTAATATACATCCGTTAGCGCGCGGTGCTCGCTGTTCTGACACCTGAAGATGATGGTGTCGTGCCCTCGGATTTCCACCCTTGAGCCATCACCGAACTTCACCGTACCGGTCACGTCGTCGTTGAGCTCGCAGAAGGCTGCCTTGGAGCTTGTCATGTGGTTGCTGGCGCCAGAGTCCAAATACCACCGCTGCTCCAGCTCGCCGCCCACACGTCCGAGGTGGACTTGGGCGCGTGATTCATCGAGGTTGACAGCTTTCAGGGCCTTCCCAGGTCCTTCCACCGTCGTCACCTCTCCCTTCTCCTCGGCCTCGACGTCGTGCAGTGCATAGAACGTCGCCATCAGGATAGTGGCCTCATCATCATCATCATCATCAGCTTGCGTCAGATGAGCCTCAGCTTTCTTCTCCTGCTTGCGATTTAGGCACTCCCGTACCTAATGGCCCGTCTTCCCGCAGCGCCGGCAGGCGTTAGGGTCGACCTGCTTCTTCTTCTCCGAAGAAGCCTTCCATCTCCACCATGGCTGAAGGAGGCTACCCCAAAGTTCCTCCGAGCAGCCCACTCCTCCTCTGTCAGTAGTAGTTTGCTGCTGTCCTTCGTTGCTGTCGCCTACTCCAGGCGCTCGTCCACCACCCGCAGACGACCTATCATATCCTCAATGGTGAGGGTGGACAATTCTAGCATCGTCTCTATGGAGAGAGCAATCTGGATGTACTTTATCGGCACGAAGTGGAGGTATTTGGAAACTGCCTCCTCTTCGTTGATGGTGACGCTGTGGGGGTATTAACCCCTATACCCTTATGGCTGGGCTTGGGCTGGCCCGGACCATGGGGTCTGGCCCACTAGAAGACGACGCACGGTTCGGCCAATCTGTTCGGAGTTCCGCGCAAGGAATCAAGACGGATTTGGAGATCAAGCAAGATCCTGGTCGGTTAGAATAGGAATCTTTATCCGGCCACCTATGGCAATTATAACGGGTTAGGATTAGTCTCCAGATCTGTAACCCTGCCCCCCGGACTATATAAGGCGGGCAGGGGACCCCTCTAAAAGACATCTCTCATTAACATACATCAATACAATCAGACGTAGGACGTAGGTATTACGCCATCACGACGGCCGAACCTGGATAAAACCTCGTGTATGTCTTGCGTTACCATCTTGTTTGTAGCTTGCGCATCTGTCTGCCGACAATCTACTACCTTGGGCATACCCCTAGGTAGACTGCCGACCATATTTCGTCGACAGTGGCGCGCTAGGTAGGGGGTATGCGTACTGCTCTCTAGGCGAACAAGATGGTCATCATCCCCGGTTCCATGGCTATGCCGAACGGCCTCACGTTCACCATCGGCCAGATCACCTGGACCACTGGCTCCAACGACTTCATCGCCATGACCCCGGAGGAGGCGCGGATTCAATCTACGTCGACCACTGCTTCACCTGCATCGGCTACGGCTCCGACCACGGTGGATCTGGCTCCGGCCACGCCAGCATCATCTTTAGCCACGCCAACAACCCGTCGTCCGCTTCCTCGCTACAAAGGAAGGCAAATCGACAACACCGACCTGCTCGACTCCATCGATCGGGTTGGCACCAAACTTGCTGAAACCCTAGCTCTGGTAAGTTTGATTCAAAATCAACCTAATGAGCAGGTAACCACTACCCACAACAGATCTACCCGACCAGCTCAGGCCGGTCGTCCTGCACGACTCGGTACGGATCTCGTGGTCACATCTACTCCTGAAGGGCGCTCCGTTCGTCGCTGGCCAGCCCCCACGACGGGTCTCCGGCTCTCCGAGTATGAAGCCTCGATGGAGAACCACCCGGCCCAGCCCTACGACCTGCGCAACTTCGTCAATATGGTCCGGATTGAGGATTATCAAGAAGGATCGGTCCACACAGTTCAAGAGGGTGGCTCAAGCTCCTCGTCCGGCATCGCATCTAATGCCTCCATCCACACCGAGCTCCAGCATCATGACGATGAAGGTGTTGAATATGATCTGGATATCCCAGACCACGCCCCGGGATTCCCATGATTCCCATACTTCCCACCAAGGCGAGGAGACTTGATCAATGTTGTTAGTAATGACGAACCACCGGCTGTCGGCGAAACAGAACAAGAAAGGCTAGCACGCGAAGCACACAATATTGACCGGTTTAATCGCTGACAAATCGAAGCCGAGGCAGAAGAGGAGGCCCAACGCATAAGGGTCCAACCACGCGACCTTAACAATGCCTTTGACAGGGTGGGGGACAAGCAGGTCTTCAGGACTCCAAGCGCCAACGTAGCTGTTGCTATGGCGACAATGCAATGACTACCCAATACCCCGAAAACTCAGGTAGTTCGTGATGATATACAAGCTTACCTGACGGCTGCTATGGCCTAGACCGTAGAGATTGTAAATCAAGCCCGGGCTCCATCCATTTCAGTCGAATCAAGCCATAGCCGCCAGTACTCAAGTCGCTCACAGCCACCCAACCAACGTGGCTCACGTAACAACGACCCATCAGACAACCGTCAAGGCGGAAACGGTGGCCATGATGGTGGTCGGGACGACAACCGCCACCGGGATGACAACCGCCGCGACTACCGGGATGACAACCACCGAGACAACTGCGATAATCGCCATGATAACCACGGTCGCAGGGTTAACCAGGGTGGCAACCGGGATCGCCGTGATGGCAATAACGATCTCCGCCATTACCTCGGAGAACGCGATCGCATTAACCAAAGAGCCAGCGATCGTGCATCCCACGAAAGCTATCGCCGTATGGAATACGATACTGCCCATGGCCCTCTGGGTTTGAAGCAGTTTACTCCACACCTTCGCCAAGTCATATGGCCCAAGAACTTCAAGCTTGAAAAACTTTAGAAGTACGACGGCAAGGAGAACCCCGAATTATGGGTCATGCTCTACTAAACCGCATGCAGATCAGCCATGGCTAACGAGCACGTCATGTCTAACTACTTCCCAGTCGCTGTTGGCCATGTAGGCCACCAATGGCTGGTCAGCTTGCCGGCGAACTACTTTGATTCTTGGCAAGAGCTCAAGGAAGCATTCATCGATAACTTCATTGCTACTTGCGAGCAACCTGGCAACACATATGATCTGCAACGGATTCGAGATCGGAAAGATGAGCCACTACACGAGTACGTCCGGCGTTTCTCAGAGATGCGCATCAAGGTCCCGTCAATCTCTAACAACGAGGCAATTGAGGCTTTCATCACTGGTCTCCGCTTCCACGATGCCCTACGGGACAAGCTCCTCCATAAAAGAACTAAATCAGTCATAGCGCTCCTAGCCACTACTAAGCACTGCTAAAAATGCGGATGCCGATGATGCTAAAAAGATAATCATCGAAGAAGCAGCAAGTGTTCCACGCTCCAACCACCCTCCACACCGCGACGACTACCGCAGCAACCGTGGTCGAAACGACAATTTTGATCGCCGGAACCAACGCAACGACCCCCGCGACCACCGTGACTAGCGTAATTAGCGGCGTAATCGCCGTGACGATTACAGGGGCAAGCGTGCTCGGGAAGACGACGGCGAGGTCAACACCGTTAAAAAAGGTGGCGGACGTCGCAACTACGAAGAAGACTACGCCAAAGCATTGAAAGGACCCTGCCAGCTCCACCCCAAGTCAAATCATACCATGGAGAATTGTCGTGTTCTCAAATCTATCTACACGCACCAACAGGCTCTGGATACATCCGACAAGCCTAACGACGCCGGGGAGCAGCATAACGAGGACAACGACAATGAAGACGCAGACCCCCGTCACAAGTATGTCAAGCCAACCGATCGCGTCCACACCATCATTGGAGGCAAAGTGTCCATTGAGACCAAACGAGAACGCAAGTTGCTCGCCCGCGCCTGCTTGAATGTGGCCAACACCGACAACCTCATCGCCAATCCGTGGCTCCCTCCTTGGTCTCACCGTGAGAACTCCTTCAGCAGAAAGGACCAATGGGCTGCAATACCTGAGCTAGGACGTTTTCCTCTGGTCCTCGATCCTTGTGTCAACAAGGTTTAGTTCGACAGAGTACAGATTGACGGCGGCAGTTCCATCGATATACTGTTCAAGAACAGTTTGCCAGCCCTGAAGATAACCCAGGCGGATCTCAAGCCATATGAGGCCCAGTTCTGGGGTGTCCTCCCCGGACAGAGCTCTACACCTCTCGGGCAGATCACGCTACCTGTGCAATTCGATACCCCGGACCACTTCTGCACTGACTACGTCAACTTTGTGGTTGCTAACTTCGACGGCACCTACCATGCTATCCTTGGTCGACCATCGCTCACCAAATTCATGGCCATACCTCACTACAGGTATTTGGTGCTCAAGATGCCTACCGAGAAAGGGGTATTAACTCTTAGGGGCAACGTATACGTAGCTTATACCTACGAGGACGACAACTTCAAAATAGCAGAGGCTCACGACCTCTCTATTCGTATGGCGGAGACCACACTCGACGCCAAGAAGACCTCAGCCAACCACCTGGAGATCCCAGAGCTCGAGGCCCCACATAAGAACATCAAGTCCAAAGAGCACAAGGCGATCCAGCTGGTCGATGGTGATCCCAGCAAAACGGCCCTTATAGGGGCCAACCTAGAACCTAAATAGGAAGACGCGCTCGTCAGGTTCTTGAGGAGCAACATGAGTGTGTTCGCATGGAAACCTGCTGACATGCCTGGTATACCTCGGAACTTGATCGAGCACTCCTTAAATGTCGACGGCAAGGCCAAACCTATCAAGCAGAAGCTACGACGGTTTGCTCATGACAAAAAGGAGGTGATTATGGTAGAAGTTACACGGCTTTTGGCAGCTGGATTTATCAAAGAACTGTATCATCCAGAGTGGTTAGCCAACCCGGTTCTTGTACACAAAAGAATAACGAATGAAGAATATGTGTTGATTACACTAATCTCAACAAACACTGCCCTAAAGACCCCTTCGGCTTACCTCGCATAGACGAGGTCATAGATTCAACTGCCGGTTGCGAGCTGCTTTCCTTTCTCGATTGCTACTTTGGTTATCACCAGATCGCTCTCAAAAAGGACGACCAGATCAAGACATCCTTCATCACACCTTTCGGTGCCTACTGCTACACGACCATGTCGTTCAGGCTTAAGAACGCTGGGGCTATCTACCAACGCGCCATACAGGCCTGCCTCCAAGACGAGATAAAAGATGACCTCATCGAGGCTTATGTTGATGATGTAGTTGTCAAAACCAAGGAAGCACATACCCTTGTTGACAACCTAGAATGCACCTTTGCAACTCTTAATACATTCCAATGGAAATTAAACCCAAAGAAGTGCATCTTTGGTGTTCCTTCTGGTATACTGCTTGGCAACATCGTTAGTCACGACGGCATACGCCCTAACCTGGAGAAAGTCAAAGCTGTCTTGGACATGAAGCTGCCCAAAAAGGTGAAGGATGTTCAGAAGCTTACCGGATCCATGGCTGCCCTCAGTCATTTCATATCAAGATTTGGTGAAAAAGGACTACCGTTTTTCAAGCTGCTCAAAGCATCCGAGAAGTTTGAGTGGTCGGAGGAAGCAGACGCTGCCTTCACACAGCTGAAACAATTCCTTACATCACCTCCGGTCCTCACTGCTCCTAGAGAAGACAAAACCCTCCTGCTTTACATTGCGGCAACTAATCGAGTGGTCTCCACTGCCATGGTGGTCGAGCGCGACAAGCCCAACCACGTCTACAAGGTATAGCGACCAATCTATTTCATCAGTGAGGTACTCAATGAATCCAAGACCAGGTACCCATAGATTCAGAAACTGATCTACGCCATACTGATAACATCCCAAAAGTTGAAACATTACTTCGACGGATATCATGTGGTGGTCATGACTGAGTACCCTCTAGGAGACATCATTCGCAACAAGGATGCGAACGGGTGCATCGTCAAATGGGCATTGGAGCTATGCCCTTTCTCCTTGGAATTTGCAAGCCATACTACAATCAAGTCTCAGGCACTTGTCGATTTCATCGTCGAGTGGATAGACTTAAGCACACATGCCTCTTAGGGGCCCAACGAGTATTGGAAGATGTACTTCGATGGCTCTCTCAATATCAATGGCGCAGGAGCAGGAGTCCTTTTTGTGTCACCATCCAAGGAGCAGCTCCGGTACGTCCTCAGGATTTATTTCCCGGCGTCCAATAACGCCGCCGAGTACGAAGCATGTCTACATGGCCTGCGCATTGTGGTTGAGCTCAGTGTCAAACGTCTCTATGTCTACAGAGACTCGGCTCTGGTCATCAACCAACTCAACAAGGACTAGGATATGACCAGCAAAAAGATGGATGCATACTGTAAATTGATCAGAAAGCTGGAAGGCAAGTTCTATGGCATCAAGTACATACATGTGGTCCGGGACAAAAATCAAGCAGCAGATGCGCTGTCAAAGTTAGGATCATCCCGAGCCAAAGTCCCACATGGCGTATTTGTTCAAGACCTGCTCACGCCTTCCATCGAAGAGGAAGATCCCGCGGTCGACAAGCCTCCTGACCAGCTATTGGTGGCTACGGTTCTGGCGTCAAACACCACCGAACCACCTCCGACCACTAAGGAGCCTGACTAGAGAGTACCTTTCTTCAAGTATCTGATAGATGGTAGTGGTTATACCGATCAGACAGAAAACGAACGCCTGATGCGTCGCAGTAAGCAGTATCTGCTCGTCGATGGCAAATTGTGGCGCAAGAACGCAAAGGAGGAAATCTTGATGAAGTGCATCACCCAGGAGGATGGTGAACATCTCCTAGACCAAATCCACTCTAGCTCCTATGGCAACCACACAGCTTCGAGAACGCTGGTTGGCAAGACTTTCCGAGCAGGGTTCTATTGGCCGTCAGCCGTAGCCGATGCAGAGAAGCTAGTCCGCCATTGTGAAGGTTATCAGTTCTTTGCCAAGAGAATCCACGTACCAGCACATGAGATTCAGACAATACCAGCCTCTTGGCCCTTCGCATGCTGGGGATTGGATATGATCGGGCCCTTCAAACCGGCTCCTGGGAAATTTACATGTGTCTTTGTGCTGATCGATAAATTTTCCAAGTGGATAGAGTACATGCCTTTGGTACAGGCATCTTCAGAAAAGGCTGTCACGTTCATTGACCAGGTCATCCACCGCTTTGGCATACCCAACAACATTATCACTGATCTGGGTACTCAGTTCACCGGGAACGCCTTTTGGGACTTCTGCAATGAAAGGAGCATAGTAGTAAAATACATCTCGGTGGCGCACCCTAGAGCTAATGGACAGGTCGAGCAGGCAAATGGTATGATCTTGGATGCACTTAAAAAGAGGATATACAGGGAAAATGATAAAGCTCCCGAAAGATGGCTCAAAGAGTTACCAGCCGTGGTCTGGGGTCTCAGAACCCAGCCTAGTCGTAATACCGGCGTATCACCATACTTTATGGTTTATGGTGCTAAGGCAGTGCTCCCAGCAGATATAGCCTTCAGATCAGCACGGGTAGAGAACTTTGATGAAGACAAGGCCAATGAAGTATGGGAGCTAGAAGTGAATAGTGCAGAAGAGAAGCGGCTCGATTCTTGTGTACGTATAGCAAAATACCTTGCTATTTTGCGTAGGTACTACAACAAGAATGTCAAGGAGTGGTTCTTCGTGGTTGGGGACCTGGTCCTAAAGTGGAAGACGAATCAGGCTGGTGTCCACAAACTCGCAACTCCATGGAAAGGGCCCTTCATGATCAAGGAGGTTACACGACCAACGTCTTACAGGTTAGCTCACCTGGATGGTACAGACATACCCAACTCATGGCACATCGACAAGCTTAGGCGTTTCTATGCTTAACTACTAAGATATGTACTCCTCTTGTACTTTCGATTTAATTCAATAAAGCTATTATGATTTCTCCGACCACTCTAATGTGTCACTTTGAAGTCTATTGTTATTCTAACTCAACCAGTTAAAACCGACCACCATTCCTTCTTAGGTTTTCGGAGCAGGCCCTGTCTCCGGTTTCTCTCAATGCATGCATGGGATCCGCTCTCTACGCTACGGGTGATCGACAGGTGCTCTCTGGTTTGACTTGTGCATTTCTATGTGTGCACAAACACTCCGACCGCAAGACAAACCAGGGCCATACAAACCTTTCAGGATGACATGTCAACTAAACTGGTACAACTAAATAGAACGTCAACATGTTCTAACTTAGTTACATCAGTACGATGTTCGAGCTTAAAAACATTTTCTACAAAACACACAAGCTTGCCTGAAAAGGTCCAAGTTTACAATAACACAACTACATCTTCTTCTACAGCTATAGCCTACACTAATGGCTGGTTGGGGCACGTGGCACCTGCTGCTCGCTAGGCCTAACATCGTGCTCGAGTCTCATGGACTCCTGCACTGGTCGAGCTGAAGAAGATGGCCCCGCCGACGCCTGGCTGGTCGAGACCGCAGGCTTCGCCGGTTGGCTTAAAAATGATGGCGCTTCCAGCTGACTTGTTGATGGTGTTCCCTGTACAGGTGCTGTCCCACCTCCACATAGGTTAATGTCGCCAATTATTTTTGCCGACAAGTCCAGTTGGGTTATCCATAGCTCCTCAGCCTTGTCTGGATCTACCTCCTTCGGGTATCCAGCCTCCAGGCGCTTGAGATCGATCAAGGGGTAGTGAGCACGTACCATGCTTAGCACATGTGTGCCTGTGTACTCACCCGCCTCCTTCACAAACTCCTGGAACCATCCCCATGCCTTTCGGCATCTATCGATCAATCCCAGCTGTGGCGTCCTTGGCACATCCTCTGTTAGCGCTGGATCGATGGGGTTAAGGACCGACAAAATGCCCGTTGCCACCTCCTAGCACCGGTTTTTCCAGGTGTCCCGATCCTTGGTGATCTCTTCGCACTGCACCTTCCAGCCGTCACGTTCTTTTATCACGGCCTCCAGATGCTTCTTGGCATTGACTTTTAAAACTGCAAACCGCAAAAGCTATTAAAACGGCATACCACGGCAAAATAAGGTGGGCAACAAAAGTGAGCAAAGGGGTTTGGAAAACTTACTTTTTAGTTCCTCTATCATCTTGGTCATGTGGTCCCGGAGCTGTGACTGGTCGTGCGCCAGTTTTCTGTTGTCCTCTTTCAGGCGATCACATTCCATGACAGCACGACTGTTCTCCTCTCGAAGATGGATCACTTTGGCTTCTAAGCCTACACTACAGCTATTACTACCAACAACGCAACAACACTTGTCAGTATTCGTTGTGATAAAGTGGCTACTTACTTGTCCTTTCCTGCTCTTTATTACTGAGCTAGACGACCAGGTTCTGGTTCTGGGACTCTCGCTCTGCCTTCTCATGGATGGCGGCTTCAAGTCGGTGGCGCAGGCGTTCCACCTCCGCCGTCAGCTCCTTGTTGCTTGCAGTGATCCCCTTGATCTGGTCGAAGCATTTCTTGCGGTACCTTGCGGTCTTTATTAAGTCCTGTGTGCAGATAGCTAAGTAAGACAGCTCGAATAGACAGCAAGATCAGGTGGTAAAGCAAAGCCTACCTGGACCTCTGTCACTAGCCGTTTCGCCGCCCGTTCAACTTTTTTGGTCTCTCCGACCTCTGGGATTTCCTCATGAACAACCCATTGGTCGTTTCGCCAACGCGACACATATACATGTTGTCGCTTGTCCTGCGGGTGGCCCAGGACCTCCTCCACTTCGTCCTCTTCGGGCTCTTCTTCGGGTCCGGTGTCGGCAGCTTCTGCGATCACCAAAGCCTTCCCGCGGGTTTCAGCGTCGGTGAATGTGGGCTGTGCTCTCACCTCCGATTGTTGCTCTTTTGTCTGCTCCATCACCCTCGACGCTGAAGTGTTGCCCTCAGCAGGTCGAGTGCTCGGAGCACTCATATCCGGCTCAGTTGGTCCCTCGACCACCTGCTCGGGGACTGTTGTCTGACTACTCCCTTGCTGAGGTCCCGACGGATCTCCTGCTGTGGCTTCCTCGGTGACCGGCTGCTGGGCAGTCTGCTCTGAACTTATTGGTGGAGCCACAAAACTTCCGGCTAACTGGTCTAGACTTTCGGTGGACGCCGAACTAGTACATCCGAGATAAGTTCAGAAGGCAAGCTTATTCAATACAAATTGCTAGCTTACATCAAGGTTACAAATACTTACATGTTGGAGGCGTGGAATGATGTGGCAAAGGCGCGTCTCTTCGACCGTGCTTGCTCCACGTGCTGTGCGGGTGACTCCTGGTCTCCCTCTACAGCCAACACTGTTGCTGGGCCTTGGTGCTCCACCTCTCCGCCGCTTGTCCTTCGCGCTGCAGCGGTCGGCAATGTAGGTCCCACCAGTATGGAGGAGCCACCTTGCTCCATCGACTCTAGCTACCTCCTCCTCTTTCGAGGGACAAGTCGAAAGGTATCTGCATCCTCTCCCTCCTCTGTGTCATCGTCCGACAAAGTAAAAATCGCCTGACGACGCTTGCTGGTCGCCGGCCGCTTGCCAGCAGCTTTGGCCGATGCCTCCTCTCTAGCTCCGAGCACCACCCAGTCGACGTCCTCGATCCCGATGCTGGTCTGGGTGGTTGGCATAGCTCCTTGCGGCCAATCTACACCAGGGGGTGGCAACACAAACACTATCGCTCTATCCTAACCATTAATCTGGGAAACAAATAGGAGAGAACACAGTAAGTTTCTACTACAATATAAGACTACGGGTACAATGCAAGATGAGTTACCTTTGGGGGAGGTCGGGCGAGCTTGAAAGCGTGCTCGATGTCGCTCAATCTGACATAATTTGGATCAGCTAAGTTAAATAGCTCTCCAATTCTGGCCCTGACTTCGTTCTTGTCAAGCGCCTCTTGCCTCGTCCTCGTCGGGTCCGTGCTACCTTGATACTCGTAGCCAGGGTGTACCCTCCTCTAGCAGGGTTGGATCCATCGGCTGATGAAGCTCCCGACCACGCTCGGACCGTCCAGTTTTTTCCATGGGATCATCCCAAATATTTCTAGAATCTGTTCTAGGCGCTCGGGCTTCTCTGACCAGCTTGTCCTCTTCTCCGGAATGTACCCCACGTCACACAACATGATCGTGTTCGGCTCTTCATGGATGTAGAACCATTTCTTGTACCAGTCGTCAATCGATGTGTTCCATGGGCAGTGTAGGTACTGGGCTTTCATGCCATCACGGAGGTTGAGGTACATGCCTCCGGTAATCTTCGATCCGCCGCTTCCTTTCTTCCGTAGACAGAAGAGATGACAGAAAAAATTGAAATGGGGCTGGAAGCCGCCATATGCTTCGCAAAGATGAATGAAAGTGGCGACAAGGAGGATCGAGTTGGGATGCAGATTGCAAATCACAATCTCATAGTAAAGACAGAGCCCCTGAAGAAAAGGATGAACAGGAACCCCAAATCCCCGCTTAAAGAAGTCCTCGAACACCACGATCTCACCTGGTTATGGATCGGGGTACCCCTCGCCCTCCGACGCACGCCATCCTGCGAGCTCCTTGTTGTGGAGTACCCCCATGGTGACGAGGTCTTCAATGGCCTGCTCGTTGCTTCTCGATTTCCACCACTCCTTCGCCATGACTCTGGCTTTCTTCTGCGCGTCGCTTTTTGCCATGAATCTGGCCTTGTTGATGAACGATGAATTGGCAGAGGATCGATTGGTATTAGGGTTGGCGAGAGGAAGAAGATGGCTGCGGCTGCGAATGGCAATGGGGTGCGGTAAAAAGTGACTTGCCTATCCTATACTATATTTAACCCAAGAGTTATGCCGTTTCGTCTGCCCGAGATTCTTGGGAGATATGCGCACGCGCCGCAGACGGTTGTTTTCACAGCCTCGAGATCTATGCCAATATATGCGCCTCTTCGTTGCCAGTGTATGCGCCTCTTCGTTGTCAGTGTGAGAGGGCCCACGCCGACGCACCTACTTACAGGTACCACGTAACTGTTTGCTTGAAAAGACAAGAAGGCAGTATGACGTGCTATACCCGTCTACTTTTTTGACCAGACGTGTCAGATTGGACTTGACAGAGCGAAAAAATAAATAAATAAATACACAAAATAATAGTACAAGTGGCATATGGTTTTTCGCTGCACTTCTTGTGCTCGGGGACTGCCCAGACCACCATCGTGCTCAGGGACTGTCCAGACCACCATCGTGCTCGGGGACTGTCTAGACCACCATCATGCTCGAGGACTGTCCAGACCACTCTCATGCTCGAGGACTGCCCCGACCACTTTCCGAACATTGCTCGGAGACTGCACTCCTCGGCTACATGTGATTTGTACTCACATACAGTTGAGAGGCATTTATTTAGACCTTGCTACAAGGCTGATATCTAGCCTTCCAGCAAGCTCGGGGACTACATCGGTACGATGCACCTGCCGGTGCATCTCGTATTGCTTGTACGATTGGATTCTCAACTTCAGTGGGAATTCTTTTTAGATCCTGGCACCACGTGCCTACGTCACCTACTACCAGGCTCGGGGACTAAGTGGGCACACTTCACCTTGCGGTGAATGTGCTTATTTTATCGACCCCTACGCTCTAACTGTTGGTCAGAATTACTATTGTCCAAGGGTCACTTACATTTCTTTTCAGAAATACAAGTGGGCACACTTGATAAGGAAAGAAATCTTTTTCTTTTTTAGAGCACCATGCATTCTTCGGACAACCAGAATCTTCGGCTATAATCGTGGTCTACTGCTCTTTGTTCTGATCAGAATACTGGCACATTCGATTGGTCAATGTTTCAACCAGTTGGAGATGACATGAAGACGGATCGCATTAGCCGAAGGAGAACAAACGGCGTGTCGCAGCATAATGCATGGTGCTCGGGGACTAGCTGTGGGGGGACCACTCTCCATAGTCGGTGCAAGTCAGTGTTGGCCAACTGGTGCCGCTGACCTCCCGCACCGTGCGAACAACGACCTCCTGTCGTGGCTGGGCAGCCACAACAGTGCCACTGCTGTCACCCATCTCCGAACCGTCCGTTATCGCCAGCGGTTAGTCCGACAACGGCGCTTGTACGGCTCTGATACCACTTGTTGGCCCACATGATCATCGGCTCAGGTGAGTCGACCACTCACCAGTCTTGCCGACCACCGGCTCAGGTAAGTCGACCACTCACCAGTCTTGCCGAACACGACAAACGTTGTCCGACCACACACTATGGTTAGAGGTAGAAGAAGTGAGGGAGAACAGAGCATACACACATAGCAGATAGTTCAGATTTGCCATCTCCTATACAGGGCTCCGGCCAACGCTGGTGTCACTGCTATGTGTGTATGCTCTGTTCTCCCTCACTTCTTCTACCTCTAGCTATAGTGTGTGGTCGGACAATATTTGTCATGCTCGGCAAGACTGGTGAGTGGTCGACTCACCTGAGCCGGTGGTCAGCCAGACTAGTGAGTGGTCGATCCACCTGAGCCGGTAATCCTGTGGGCCAACATGGTTTGGGTGCTTCCCGGTTTTCATTTTTTTTTGTCTTTCTTCTCAGTTGGGTGGGTGGCCTACGTGCCAAGTAAGTTGTGGTTTATGTGTTTATGTCTTTTCTGTAAGTAACTCTTTGTAATTTTATTTTCTCTTTTTCTCGTCTAATATAAATCCGGCAAAGTCTTTTGCCGCCTTTCGAAAAATAAATATATATGATCCCGGCATATTCAGGGGAGCTGCATTCACATGCAGTTATTATATATATGCACGCAGTGAAAAACATGGAGTGTTCAACCGGCCGGCGTCGTAAATGGCGGATTTGGTGTCACGGCGATCGATAAACTACTAGTGTATGTGTGTGTGTGGAAAAGGTAGGCAGGGCAGCGATATAGGCCTTGTTTAGTTTGCAAAAAATTGCAACCCGATGAATAGTAGCGCTTTCGTCTTATTTGGTAAATATTGTCCAATCGTGGACCAACTAAGTTCAAAAGATTCATCTCGTGATTTCCAACTAAACTGTGCAATTAGTTATTTTTTTTACCTACATTTAATGCTCCATGCAAGCGGCTAAAAATTGATGTGATGGAGAGAGAGTGAAAAAACTTGGAATTTGGAGGTGATCTAAACAAGGCCATAGTAGGGAAGAAAAGGCAGCATCCAGGCGCTGTTCAAAGGGTTTTGTCACACGCCAAACAATCCGGGGATCGGCTGCGGATCCAGGCTGTGTATAGTATAGTACATGATTTGGCTCGTCTTGTTCCTTTCATACCATCAGTAGTTATCAGATGCGGTGCTGGATACTATTCATCAGCCATTGGATTAATTATCTATCCATCGATTTCTACTAGTGCACATGCTGTCGATCAGTGAGCTGAGGTTGTTAAGAGGCATAGTAAAACGAAGCCATATATAGTACTAGTAGAATATTACTCCTACTAGTAAAGATGAGAATATGCTACTACTCTGATCAGCATCAGCTGACACTAATTTTAATCTCTTTTTTTTTAAGAGTCAAAAAATTATAAGTTCAACCAAAAGAATACCAACATCTATAAAATACCGAATGAATAGCATTAGATCAACGATGAAATATATCTTCATATTAAGCCTATTTTGACAGAAATGTTGAAACTGACTTTCAGTAACAATGATATGGCGAACAGAAGATCCTGGCGAGTGCATGGGAGGGGAGCTAGGCCGCCTAGTGCGATGGATCCTGCCTTGCGCAGACCGAAGGAACAATGATATGGTTGGACTGTGGTGTGGTGTGGAGCCTGCCAACCGTCTCATCAGTCATCACCAGGCAAAGGCATCAGATCACTCCCGTATTTTTCTCGCGGTGTCCGGTGGTCGCCCGGCGTCCCCTCCCCCGCGGCTATAAAGCTCGGCGCCACCTTCCTGGCCTCTTCCGGACTCGCACCACCCGGCCTCCATCGGGCATCGGCCATACCACTAGACCACCTGCTGCCTGCCTAGCTACACACACCTCCCTGGCTCGCTCCATATTCGCTTGCCTCCCTGCTGACTCATCAGTCCTCTTCTTTCTCCGACGATCTCCTGTACCTAGTGATCGAGGTTATTGGCTTGAGATCCAGCTACTACCCTCGCTCGCTCTGAAGAAGAAGCTGACGACGCAACCCGCCGCCGCAGACATGGGGAGGGCGCCGTGCTGCGACAAGGCGAGCGTGAAGAAAGGGCCGTGGTCGCTGGAGGAGGACGCCAAGCTCAAGGCCTACATCGAGGAGCACGGCACCGGCGGCAACTGGATCGCGCTGCCGCAGAAGATTGGTATGTACTATTGCGTCTTATCTCATCGATCCTTTTGTGTTTTTCTGATGAAATTCGTTAGGTGCCTCTTTAATTTGGTTTTTTTCCCCTTCTGATCCGTGTGCTACTGCCTATCTATGGACTAGTATTTGTCAGGCGTGGTGCTGGTGCAACCATGCATGAATATGGATGCCTACCTAGGATTCCTACTATATACTACATAGTATGGCCTCTCCATATTCATCCGATTTAGACGAAGCAAACTTTTTGTTTGAAAGATGAGAAGCAAACTTTTTCAAAAGATGTATATATACATCTCTGCTGCCTTTGTTGTATCGATTGAGATCCTATATGCGCATGCCTTCTCCGTAGCTCAAAACCGAATCAATCCCCAAGAGACTTTAGTATCATATGCATGTCGTCTGATTAGTGCAATCCAATATATGTGTAGATATGTCTTCCCGATAAAATATTTGTGCAGTTTTCAGTTTAAAGTTTTATTTAATGAAAGGATAGATGCTTGATTGCTAGCTCTTGTTCCATCATCGACTGATCTATTTGTTTGTCGTGGTGTGAGAGATCTATAGCTAGACAGAGTATCAACGTGTGATAAAGAACAAGCCCATTTCGTTCCCCTTTCTTAACTAAGAAATACGTACGGTGAACATGATAATTACATGAAATCAAAACAAACGATAAGCTAGGCCTTAGCTAATACGTGCGCAGCAATTATTTGTGTATAATTACATCATGTCTATCTGCGCAGCTCCTTTCCTATATCCTGCTAGGATTTGTTTTCTGTATATATCTAGCTAGGTTTTTCATTGCTACTACTTTTTCATCTATGGTTTTGTCCCTGTACTAGATCAGTAGCATCTAATAATACATATTGCGGTATATATGCCAGTCATTTTCCTTGTATCCTTTTGCCTTCTGAATATATATGAACCGATTACTTGTTAATTTGATCTGATTTTAATTAACTGAAGTATATATGTATGATGAATATGATTTGTTACAGGACTGAAGAGATGCGGGAAAAGCTGCAGGCTGAGATGGCTCAATTATCTGAGGCCAAATATTAAGCATGGTGACTTCACAGAAGAAGAGGAGCATATCATTTGCAGCCTCTACATTAGCATTGGAAGCAGGTAATTAATAAAATCAAGTACACAATAGTTGCAAACTGCACGGCATGTGCACACACATTTTTTTAGAAAAAGGAAGTACATGGCACATCTACCATATACTACTGTACATACAATTATTACTTAATTTCCTCTTTTCCCTGAACAAAATTTGATCATATGAGTACATGTTCAGGTGGTCCATCATTGCAGCGCAGTTGCCAGGGCGAACGGACAACGACATCAAGAACTACTGGAACACCAAGCTGAAGAAGAAGCTCCTCGGGAAGCGCGCGCCGTCGCGGCGCGTGAGGGCGAACCAGGATCCCTACCTCGCCGCGGGGGGCGGCAACATGTGTAGCACCATCGGCGTCGTCAATAACAACAGCGCCGCCGCCGCGACGTCCACGCAAGCCCTAAGCGCGTCGGCTCTCGAGCGGATCCAGCTCCACATGCGCCTCCAAGGCATGTACGGCGCGTTCGGCTGCAGCGGCGACGGCAACGACAACAGCAACGCCGCCGCCGTCGCGGCGGTGCCGCAGTGGCCGAAGCTTGAGGCGCTTCTACAGGCCAACAGGCTGCTCCCGGGGTCGCTGCCGACGGACGCCATGGCCACAACCGTGAGCGTGCAACAGCACCATCAGCATCTGGTCGACCACCAGAGCCTTGCCACCGGCGCCGGTGACGCCGCAGCTGTCGAGGGCAAGCAACACCTCAGCTCTGCCGATGGGGAAACCTACATGGCGCCGCCAGGAGGAGGCTTTTTCGAGCGGCCCAAGCTAGGGTTTTACTCTCCATCCGCCGAGGAAGCTGCCGCCAGCGTAGAGATGAACTCGGGCGCGCCGATGGTTGGTGGCGGCTACGGCGGCGCCGGATTCGGACCGCATCATCATCACGACGAGCTATACGATTTCCTGTACAGCAAGTACGGATCAGTGGGCGGGCTGGCGCACGACGGGCACGTTCCAACGTTGCCGGAGCTGCAGTGCCCGGACGGCGCTGCCGTCGTCGGAGACGATGAGAAGCTCTCGGCGTGGACCGCGTCCGCCTGCGATTATGGCGCGACCGGCAGCCACCAGACCCAGCAGGGAAACTCCATTGGTAGCAGTCTGCACGATTACGTGCTAGGCGGCTATGATCAATGAGAGCAGGGTTTTGGTGACATGTCGTATTTGTGTGTAAAACTCTAGATTTTATATATAGTTCATTTTCCAAACTGTCCGGTCCATAATTATTATTGTTGGCCCACAGGATCACCGGCTCAGGTGAGTGAACCACTCACCAGTCTTGCCGAGCATCCGCTAGTGTTGTCGAGCAGCTACTAGCCGTGCCGACCACAAACAAGCGTTGTCCGTCCCACACACTACGGCTAGAGCTAGAAGAAGAAGGGAGAACAGAGCATACACACACAGTACAAGACACCAGCGTTGGCCGAAGCCTTGTATGGGAGATGGTAAATCTGAACTCTCTTTACTAAGTTTCCATGGTAGTCTATTTATACAACTCTATCCATCTAGTCCCAGTACAATGCACATGCTGTAACAATAACTAGATAACATATAGGGCTGACTCTGCGTCGGCCTCTTCATGTGGCTACAGTACTGTAGGTGAGTCGTGCGGCGCCTGCACCTGCAGCGATACAGTATCACAGCAGGGAGCCTTTCGACGCCGCCTTCCCTTGCTGTGTTCACACAAGGTAGTCGTAGATTATCTAATAATCTTTTCCTAATCCTACTGCTAACCCTTGTACCCCCTCCATGCCGATCATCTCCTTCAGCTCCGTGAGTCAAAGACGTCCGAGCGGCTTGGTGAGGACGTCCGCGAGTTACCGACCAGTTTCGACGAACTCGATGACGATCTGCCCTCCATCGACACAGTCCCTGAGGAAGTGGAACTTCACGTCGATGTGTTTGCTCTGATCGTGCAGAACCGGATTCTTCGCGAGGGCGATGACGGGCTAGTTATCCACCATCAGCGCTGGTAGATGAGCTTCCATGCCGGTCAGCTCGTCCAACAGCCGGCACAGCCACACAACTTGGCACGCCGCTGTGGCCGCCGCTACGTACTCTGCCTCGCACGTAGATAGCGCCACCACCTTATGTTTCAGCGACAACCATGAAATTAGGGCCGATCCGAGGAAGACGAGCACGCCAGAGCTGCTCCGTCGCCCGTCGATGTCCCCCGCCATGTCTGCATCGCTGAACACAGTGAGCTGCAGCCTACTCCCATCGATCTTTGGGAAGATGATCCCTTGATCCACTGTCCCCTTGACGTAGCGCAGTAGTCTATTTACCGTAGCCTAGTGATCCTCTTTGTGATCCTCCATGAAGCGACTGACGTAGCCCACGGCGAACGCAATGTCCGACCTCGTGTGGACTAGGTAGCACAGACCACCGACGATGCTCTGGTAGAGTGTTGCATCCACCTTCGCCATGGTGCTGGCCTTTGTCAGCTTCAGCCGCTCCTCCATCGGAGTCACGCATGGCTTGCACTCAGCCATGCCGCTCCGCTCCAACAGCTTGGAGGCATACGCGCTCTGACCGAGCATGAGTTCCTCCTTCCCCTGTCTCACCTCAATGCCGAGGTAGTAGGGGAGTGCGCCGAGATCGCTCATTCGAAAACGAGCCGCCATCTCGCGCTTGAAGCCGTTGATGTCCTCCGTGCGCGCCGGTGACAATCAAGTCGTCCACATACACACCGATGATGAGCTCCTCCTTCCCCCGTCGCCAAGTGTAGAGCGCGTGCTCGGTTGCGCACCGTTGAAACCCAAGGTCGCCTAGCGTGGCATCAAGCTTGGCATTCCATGCTCGCGGGGCTTGCCACAGCCCGTAGAGTGCCTTGCGCAGTCGGAGCACCCTGTGCTTCTCTCCCTTGACGGCAAAGCCTGGAGGTTGCCTGACAAAGACCGTCTCCACCAGCTTGCCATTGAGGAAGGTCGATTTAACATCCAAGTGATGGACGCGCCAGTCCTTTACTGCTACCATGGCTAGTAGCAAATGAACCGACTCCATGCGCGCTACTGGCGCAAAGACCTCCTCAAAGTCTATGCCCTCATGCTGAGCAAAGCCTCGGGCAACGAGGCGTGCCTTGTGCTTGACAATGGCGCCGAGCTAGTCTCGCTTGACCTTGTACACTCACTTCAGGCTGATCGGACGACATCCTAGAGGTGGATCGACGAGCAGTCATGTCTCGTTTTTCTTGATCGCCTTCATCTCCTCCAGCATCACACGTCGCTAGTTTTCATCCCGCTCGGCTAGCGCGAACGTGGGTGGTTCCTCTACACTGACGAGTAGCAGCTCTACGTCATTGAGTAGCCGACCAGCCAGTCCTGAGGGTCCTGTGCCATCGACAATGTCGTCCAGCCTGTGGAATCGCACCTCCTCACCTTCATGGTAGGCGTCCACGAACTCAGTGATGTCACTTGGAGGTGAGGCGAACTCAATCAGCGTTGATGGAGTTCCCTGTTCCACCAGAGTGCTCGGCATTGCACCTTGAGTACTTGGCACCCTGATTGCAGTGCTCGGCACTACTTCTGGACAGCTTGTCATAACTCCTGCAGTGTTTGGCCATACTCTAGGAGTGCCCAACCTCAGTCTTGGAGTGGTCGGCACCACTGCAAGACGTCTTGGCTCTGCCACAGTGTAGGGTCGAGATGGCGGACTAGAGGGGGGGTGAATAGTCCTTTCTAAAATTAATCGTGTCGGCTAACCGAAACAAGTGCGGAATTAGAACTATCGGTCTAGCCAAGACTACACCCCTCTATCTATGTTCTCTAGCACCTTCCAAGGATACTAATTAAGCAACAAATGTGCCGGGCTAGCTAGAGCTCACCTAACCAATTCTAGGAGCAAGGTCACACAAACCTATGCCACTAGTACTTTACGCAACAAGAGAGCTCCTACACATGCTAGTAAGCAAAAGCACAAAGCCACCTAATGCTCACTAGCAATGCTCAATAACAAGGCAACCAATGCCAAATTAGAGAGCGCAAATACTTAGCTACACAAACTAAGCAAAGTGACTAACAAGGTTACACAAACTAAATTAGCCACGCAAGGGAGCTACTTCTATACTACACAAGCAAGAAGATAACTAGTAAGCTACACAAGCTAACTAATTACAAGAGCAACTACACAAGCACAATGTATATGAAAATAATTACAAGCTTATGTAACAAGGATGCAAACCAACGGGAAGAACAAGGTTGACACGGTGATTTTTCTCCTGAGGTTCACGTGTTTGCCAACACGCTACGTCCCCGTTGTGTCGACCGCTCACTTGGTGGTTCGGCGGCTAATTGGCATCACCCGCCAAGCCCACACATCGGGCACCATAAGAACCTACCCCGAAAGTAAGGGTAGCTCAATGACACGCTCAACTAGAGTTGCTCTTCGCGGCTCCCGCGGGACGAGCACAATGCCCCTCACAAAGCTCTTCTCCGGAGCACCGCACAAGCTTCTTGCGGGCTTTAACGGAGACCACCACCAAGCCGTCTAGGAGGTGGCAACCTCCAAGAGTAACAAGCACCATCATCTTGCAACTCGATCACCTAGTGCCACTCGATGTAACCTCATGATGCAATCACAATAGAATCGCTCTCTCACACAATCGAATGATCACTATCAAGTATATGTGAGATGGAGGGCTCCCAAGCACTACTACACAAGCCACCAAGGCTCTAGTGTGCTTAGCTACTGGCCCAAGACCGACCATGGCTTCTATTTATAACCCCACGAACAAATAGAGCCGTTCCCCTTCACTGGGCAAAAGTCGGGACGATCGGACGCTCCAGTCCGATCGACCAGACGCTGGACCTCAGTGTCCGGTCGTGCGATGCATGCCATGTGTCCCCTTCTTCAAACGTTGTTCATCCGATCTCAATGGTCATCTGACGACCGGATGCTCCAACTTGAACTGACTGGACGCAGCAACCCTAGCGTCTGGTAGTTTCCAGTAAGGTACCAGACATGACCGGACGCGTCCGGTTGGTCACGATCGGACACATCACCAGCGTCCGGTCACTTCCAGCTTCTCTGCTCTGCCTGCATCACCATACGTCACCCTGACCGGACGCATGCGGTCAGCGTTTGGTCACTTCTAGCGCCAACGTTCGGTCGATGACCGACGCCTGCACGCTATCTACCATCACTGACCGGACGCTAGAACCCAGCGTCTGATCACCACGTGACCAGCGTCCGGTGCACTCTATGAGACCCTATCTTTTCTATCTAGTGTGCCGGTGGCACCGTTGGACTGTCCGCACTCTACGGGCGGACACTCCACCGGTGGAGTTATAAACCCTTCTCACCTCCGTTCCATCGCCGAGTTGATCCACATCAACTCCAACTTCATCTCCTTTATAAATATGCCAACACCACCAAGTGTACACCACCATATGTAAGTGTGTTAGCATTTTCACAATCATTTCCCAAAGGATTAGCCACTCAACTTGCCACGCCACTCGATCCTAGTGACGATGCAAAGTTAGATCACTCGAGTGGCACTAGATGACCGATATGCAAATAAGTTTGCCCCTCTTGATAGTACGACCATCTATCCTAAACCCGGTCATCAACTTCTCTACACACCTATGACTGGTGAAATGAAATGCCCTAGGTTATACCTTTGCCTTGCGCATTCCATTCCATCTCCTCCAATGTCGATGCAACACATGCACCAACATGATCAACAATGATATGATCCACTTCATATCATCATGTGATCATATTGGTTCATCAATCTTGACTTCACTTGCTTTTCACCGTTGCCTTCGTCCATCGGCGCCAAATCTTGCTCAAGCTTCACCGCCACGCGGTCCATCGCTCCAAAGCCTCCGACTTGCCCTTCACACTTGCAACTGGTCCATCAAGCCAAGTCTTGTCTTGATCTTCTCTACCTTGATCACATGACTCAATGTCATGTCTCATGTGCAATGAGCTCCTTCATCATCACATGTGTGAGCTTTGCAACATCTCCAAGCCATTTTCACCTTCATGGCATATGTTGCTCACATATATGTACCTGTGGACTAATCACCTGTGTATCTCCCATAAACACAATTAGTCCACCTAGGTTATCACTCAATTACCAAAACCACATAAGGACCTTTCACACGGGAGTGCTCAACACCCATCGTGGAGTGGTCGCCACCACTGCAGAACCTCCCGGCACCACTCCTGGCGTGCTCGGCATCCCTCCCAGAGTGTTCGGTATCCCTCCCGAAGTGCTCAGCACTGCCCTAGGAGTGTTCAGCATCCCTCTAGGAGTGCGTGGTACACCTCCTGGAGTGTTCGACATCCCTCCCGAAGTGCTCGGCACTGCCCTAGGAGTGCTCGGCTCTACCACTAGAGTGCTTGGCACCTCTTCCCCAGCGTCTCCACCACCATGGATGACCAAGTGCTCGACGACGAAGGTGCTGGTGAAGCCACCAGCTTCCCCCGTGCTCAGACTGCTCTTGTCCTAAGCTGCCTCCTTGTCGAACACGACGTCGCGTGAGACAAGAACCTTGTCTCCACGTGGGTCGTAGAGCTGGTACACCTTGGTACCCTCTACGTAGCCTAGGAACACCATCAGTGTGCTCCTATCCTCTAGCTTGGTGAGGTTTGGCTTCATCTTCCTGACATTGCCGATGCAGCCGAATGTCTGAAGGAAGGACACGCTCGGCTTATGCCCATACCAAGCTTCGAACGGCGTCTTGCCCATCAGGGCCTTGGTTGGAGCACGGTTGAGGATGAACACCGCCATGGTCATCGCCTCCCCTCAGAATCTTGTCGGCATGCCTTTGGCCTTCATCATGGATTAGGCCATGCCGACCACTGTCTGGTTTCGTCGCTCCACCATGCCATTCTATTGTGGCGAGTATGGCACGGTGTGGTGTCGCTCCACACCCTGATCCACGCAATACGCAGCAAACTCCACCGAAGTGAATTCACCGCCATGATCAGTCCTCAACACTCGGAGCTTCTTGCCACTCTCGGCCTCTGCGTGCATCTTGAACTTCTTGATTGCCACCACCGCTTTGTCCTTGCTCGTTAGGAGTTGTAGCCACATGTAGCGACTGCAATCATCCTTGAGTAGGAGGAAGTATCGCCGACCACCATTTGTAGCAGGCGTGATCGGCCCATAGAGGTCATCGTGGATGAGCTCGAGAGCGTCCTTCACGTGATACTTGGCTACCTTTGGGAATGGTAGCCTCCTCTACTTCCTGGCTAGGCAGCTGTCACATAGCTCACCTCCATGCTTGATGTGGGGTAGCCCTCGGACCATCTTCTCTAGCCGACCAAGCATGTCAAAGCTAAGATGTCCGAACCGGGCATGCCACATCCACTGTTCCTTGGAGTTCCTTGCCGCCAGGCACACCGGCTACTCTACCTTCAGGTCAAGCAGGTACAACTGGTTTAGGGATCTCTTCACCTTGGCAAGAAGTCGCTGCTCTCGGTCCCTGATCCTAAGGACCCTGTCCTTGATCAGTACCTCGCTACCACGTTCATCCAGCTGACCAATGTTAATGATGCTGGAACGCAGCTGTGGGATGTAATATACATCTGTTAGCGTGCGGTGCTCCCCATTCTAGCACTAGAAGATGATGGTGCCGCGCCCTTGGATAGCCACCCTTGAGCCGTCACCAAACTTCACCGTATCGGTAACATCATCGTCGAGCTTGGAGAAGGATGCCTTGGAGCTCATCATGTGGTTGCTGGCACTAGAGTCTAGATACCACCGCTGCTCCTGGTCGGCGCCCACATGTCTGAGGTGGACTTGGGCACGCAGTTCGTCGAGTTTGATAGTCTTTAGGGCCTTCCCAGGTCCTTCCAACATCATCGCCTCTTCCTTCTTCTCGGCCTCGACGTCGTGCAGTGCACATAACGTCGCCATCAGGATAGTGGCCTCATCCTCATCATCAACTTGCGCCAGATGAGCTTCAGTCTTCTTCTCTTGCTTGCGATTTGGGCACTCCCATGCCCAATGGCCTATCTTCCCACAGCGCCTGCAGGCGTTGGGGTCGACCTGCTTCTTCTTCTCCAAAGAAGCCTTACCGTGGCACTTGCCATCGCCACCACGGCTGAAGGAGGCTGCCTTCCTAGAGTTCCTCCGAACAACCCACTCCTCTTCCATCAGCAGTAGTTTGCCGCTGACCTTCGTTGCTATCACCGACTCCAGGCGCTCATCCACTGCTCGCAGATGGCCTATCACATCCTCAATGGTGAGGGTAGACAAGTCTAGCATCATCTATATGGAGAGAGCGATCTGTATGTACTTTGCCAGCACGGAGTGGAGGTACTTGGAGACCGCCTCCTCTTCGTCGATGGTGACGCCATGGCTCTTTAGCTTGTTGATGAGCGTCTATAAATGAAGGGAGAAGTCCTCCAACGTTTCACCATCCTTGAACTTGAGGTTGGTGTACTCGTGCTTCAGAAGCTGGGCCGTCGCCTTCTTTGCATGGTCGGAACCGATGTGCATCGCCGCAATAGCCTCCTACATCTCCTTAGCCACGCTCTTCGCCCCTAATGGCTCCCTATACTCTGCTAGTATAGTAGCGAGGATAGCCTCTAATGCTGACATGCCATCTTCCTCATTATCGGTGCCCTTGTCAACTGTATTCTAGAGCCATCGGGCTCTGAGCGTGACCTTCAAGGTCACCGACCACTCTCCATAGTTGGTGTGAGTCAGCATCGGCCAACTGGTGCTGCTGACCTCCCGCATCGTGTGAACAATGACCTCTGGTCATGGCTGGGCAGCCATAGCAGTGCCACTGCTATTGCCCATCTCTGAACCGCTCGTCATCGCCAGCGGTTAGTCTGGCGATGACGCTTGTATAGCTCCGATACCACTTGTTGGCCCATAGGTTCACCGGCTTAGGTGAGTGAACCACTCACCAGTCTTGCCGAGCACCCGCTAGTGTTGTTGAGCACCCACTAGCCATGCCGACCACGAACAAGCATTGTCCGTCCCACACACTATGGCTAGAGCTAGAAGAAGAAGGGAGAACAGAGCATACACACACAATACAAGACACCAGCGTTGGCCGAAGCCCTGTATGGGAGATGGTAAATCTAAACTCTCTTTACTGAGTTGTCATGGTAGTCTATTTATACAACTCTATACATCTAATCCTAGTACAGCGCATATGCTGTAATAGTAACTCGATAACATACAGTGCTGACTCTGTGTTGGTCTCTGCATGCGGCTACAGTGCTGTAGGTGAGCCATGCGACGCCTGCACCTGCATCGCTACAGTATCACAGTAGGGGGCCTTTCAGCACCGCCTTCCCTTGCTGTGTTCACACAAGGTAGCAGTAGATTATCTAACAATTATATATGTATGTTTGGTTTCGATTGATCTTAGAACTTGTTGTTAATATATATATGCATGGATGCAAATTAGTAATTCAATATACTATATACTCCTAGTTAATTAATCAATATAGATTCTTTGCATCGTATCTATGGTCCCTCTCATCTATAAGAACTTTGTGGTGCTCTAAGGAAGAGGATGGAGACTGAAGAGGCCGCATGAGTGAATTGATTGTCGGCAAAGTTATGGTGCAACACCTGTCGACATTCTGTACTTGGCAGGTCTCCATTTGAGGTCCTATATGGCCATGAACCACGACAGTTTTGGTATTGAACCTGTTGATGCTTGTGCAATTTCTATCTCATCTTGGCTACACCGTCTTATGGTTGATCACTTGATCTGGTTCACCTACACACCTGCTTCAAGCGCAGCAACGAACTAATGAATGAAACGTAAGTGTCGTTCTGAGCGTGTGGGCTTGGAGTGCCACACTAGTGATCGATATTACCTTAAGCTCCATCCATTGTCACCATTGGCACCTCATGCTAATTAGAAGTTGGCCTTGAAGATCTTTAGCCCCCTTTCAAGTGGCTGCTCATGTGACTAGTTGTCATGGACATGTGGGAGGGGGCTCATCTTCCGAGAGTGGAGCCTTTCCCACTCATATTCCTCCTCTTCTTCCTCCATCTCCTCTTTCTCATCTTCTCCTCCTCTTTATCCTTAGCTACAAAATTTAGAGTGTACTTTAGGGTCTGGGGGGGTCTCCATGGGTAACATCGAGGTAGGGGGGCTAGAGCCCCCTCCTCATGTTGGATCCGCCCCTAAGTGTACAGAAATGGTTAGTAAACACTAGTGTAGTGCGTATGGCCAAGAACCATAAGATATCGTGTGCCCCATTCGCCCTGAATCCTTGATCCTCATCCACCATGACACTACCGAGCGCGCTATGACTCTGTCTGTCCCGTACCTCACCCGCAAGGAGGAGTGTTGGTGTTTCGAGTTGCCACCAACAAGTAAATTTCTAATATTGAGCGTCTGGCTCAGATGGTGTGCTAAGAGGACATGAGGTTTATACTGGTTTGAGCAGAATGTCCCTACATCTAGTTTGTTGCTGTTGCTCATGTTACTAGCACTAAAAATTCATAGTAGGGGTTACAAATTGTCAAGAGAGGGACATGTCCCAAGTCTCTGATGAGAGGAACGAATGGGTGTTGAGAGCTTGGTCGCTTCTCGGCTGTGTGCTTATGTGTTCTAATCAATTCGGGTTCGAGTCCGAATTGGTGTGATGTGTTTCAATGCGATCGATTCGAGTCGAGTCGAGTCGAGTCCCGTTCATGGGATGCCCTGCTTTCCCTTTTATAGGCCAAGGGAAGGCATGGGTTACAGTCGAGGGAAAAGAGGAGAATGAGAAGGAGAAGAAGTCCTTCAGGATCGTTGGGTCCTTTTCCTTCATGTGGGCCCCGCTGACCCTATAGACGTCAACAGGGATAGCTCCTCGTCATGGCCATGTCCATCACTGGAGCCATGCACATGCGTCCTCTCCCGGTCGTGGCGCTCCACTCCATCTTGACGGACCTTGTGGTGAACTAACACGCCTGTCAATGCCTGTATGAGGGTTAGGCAGAAAAGCATCGGTACGCCCAATGCTGTTCCTGATGTGAATCCCCAGATATGGCCCGTCATGGCCACGGGTTACATCAGGGTGTGCCGGTCACCTCCCTGGTGTCAGAGCTTTGACCAAAGCCCATTCGCTAGGACCTAGAGTGGCTGGTGGTGGTATGGGTCTTCGTCAGGCGAGGCAGGGCCTATGGCTTTGGGGTCGGGCGAGGCAGAGTCCTTTCCCAGAGGCAAGGCGAGGCAAAGTGCATACCCAAGGGTTGGGCGAGGAGGAGCCCGTGGCCTTGGGGTTGGGCGAGATGGAGTCCTACCCTAGAGGTCGAGCGAGGCAGAGTACAGACCCAAGGGTCGGGCGAGGCGGAGCCCACGGCCTTAGGGTCGGGTGAGACGGAGTATGTGGCAGAACCGCCTAGTCTAATACCTCCCAGGAGTACTTGTATTCTATTAGACACTAAGTGCTCAAGGGAGGACATCAAATTACGCAGTTTCGTCGAGCACACCCCAAGGGAGAACCCGAAAATCCACATTTTTCCACCAGGATCACAAATGAGAGAATAAAGCTTATAACATTTTAACCATTTCTTACATCACTTTCATGCAACATCAGAGTATAATATTTATTGTTTATAATAGCGAAATATGATCATGTTATCAGAGTTACATCAGAAATAAATATCTATTCATGACATGATGAAGCATTGATATATAGAATATGACAACAGATTATAAAACCTCCATTTAGAAAAAAAAAAACATTTAGTGAGAGTTATAAATAAAAACTATGATCACAACATAAATGAATCCTCTCTGAGCCCACCAGGAGGAATCCACAAAAGGGTCAGCTCTAGCATCCATCTATCACCTGCAACAGAGGAAAATAAAACCCTGAGTACTCAATTGTACTCAAGAAGACTTACCCGATAGGAGAAAAGAAAAGACTCCAAGGATATGCAAGGCTATCTGGCTTGTGGGTTTATTGCATCTGTAGGAAGCATTACTAAGCATGCGTCCTTATATTCAATTTTATTAGCAGTCAACATTAGTTTATTAACTAGCCATTCTATGTAAGCACCTGTGCTACTTTCAAGCAGGTGGTAAGCAATCAGAATCATTTTTATCATCTTTCGTCTTACAGTTCTTACTATATTGCTAGACTGTAGACAAGCCATACTGGATCGCCCGGTGATTCGTGAATTAATGTGCCTAGCTAGGTACCCCAAAATACACACCCCACTTGTACCTCAAGCACAAGCAGGACCAATCCACTACCCTCCTATCACAGGGTCCAGGTCCCCGTCCAAACTTAGACTCCAAGCCCCTGCTCCTGAGTCCCGGACTCAGTGCTGTGCAAGGACCTCCACCCAAAAACCACCATGAAAGTTGGTCCGAAAAGAGCCAGAACTCATGACAAGAGAGTAACAAGTCTTCCATGCGCCCATACCCAAGTATGTGCTCGGGATAATAAGTGTGTGACCTGCCTAGAACCCAATGCAATGGCCTGTCCTTAACCAACACAGACAGGAAAAAAGTGTAACCAAGCTATGCCCTATTGGCCGTAGGACACAACCTCTTACACCCACTAATACTCAAACCATATCCCTGCCCAGTCTCCATTTTTTCCTTTCACCATTTATATATTCCAAGTGATAATAATACAGTAATATATTCCCTATCTCTCGCGAGTGACAGGCAATCACTCGACTTCTACCAGAGTCCTATAGCATAGCAATCTACATGATCCTTTTATACTAGTAAGACTCATAGGATAAAGATATATATATATATATATATATATATATATATATATATATATATACGCAAGTGGGTTTCATTTAACTCCTTAAAACTTAATGCACAAATATAATTTAAAGTGCAGAAAAGTAGGGGTTATACACCGGGGCTTGCCTGGGTAAGATTTAATCAGAAGTTAGCTTTCCATCATGGCGACATGATCTCCAAAAGCACCATTTCTCTAGCAACTCCCGGTGACTGCACAATCCAGATGACTTCATGATCCATCGACGTTCCTATTATGATATGCGTGGATGTAATGCAGAGACATAATTAATCAACTACAACCGTGACTCATAAAATATGATTTATGCCACTCAAGCTAACAAGCTAGTTCTAACGACGACCGTATTTAGGCTACGTATCCATATTGTCGAATAAGGCATTATTTCCCAACAAATATTTTAGTCATACAAATCCAAGTTGTTTGTTTATCCCATTCTATTGATTTAATCTTTATTCGAAATAGGGCATCATTATCTATCTAGCAAACTAATTATTCTGGAGCAATAAAAATACAGTGAGCAGCTAATAATATTAGTAATTAACTGTAAAATTTTCAGAGTCAACACCATCATCGATTTACCACGGAAATTCCTACAAGTTCACGTTTTAACAACACTAAACATTTTAAAATAATTAGAGCAACCCTGGAAACATTTTAAAACTAGATGAACCAATTACCCTAATAGATAGATCATGATTTTAGGAGCCTAACAAAATTAGTTTCATTATCTTAGGACATCCACACAATTTTATTTTGAATTTACAAATTTACCTTATAAGCTAAATTGGAAATTGCTCTAGAAATCGAAAAGGCCGGTGGCAACGACCTCGGCCCAACGGCCCAACACGGCCTAGACCAGCGGCCAAGGCAGCCCAGATGGGGTTGGCGCGCGTGTGGGCACGAGTGGCTTAGGCGCGGCGCGCGCGGCCCAACGCTGGGCGAACGGCCCAGGCGGGGCGAGCGTGGTCCAACACGGGGCGAACGGCCCAGGCAGGGCGCCGAGCAGGCCACGGTCGCAGAGGCGCAGGGTGAGCGGCCCAACAGGCCATCCCACGTGGCGTGGCCTAGGTAGGGCGCGCATTTTGTAGAAAGGACCCCGCGTTTTTCTCTATTCCACCCGAGATCTAGAGCACTATTTATATGAGTCATGTAATTTACACCTAGAACCCTATATTAGTTCCTATTCACCCCTTCTCACCAGCTCTCTCTCTCCCCAAAAGTGGAGCACGGAGCAGAGGCACTGGCCGACGGTCAATCTCGGCTAGGGAAAGCATGGCGGTGGCGGGAAGCCCGTCGGTGAGGTGCACGGAAGTCCGCACGACCTCGGGCTAGCCACAGCAAGACCTAAGCCGACCCCCGGCTGCCTGCCCTAGTGAGTCAAGGTGGCAGACACGCCGACTACGGTGGCGCTAGCCAGGCAGGCGACGGTTGTCACTGACGGCGGTGGGGAAGTGGCATCCTGGCTTGCCCGCTGCCGGGCGTACCCTCCTGTACCCGCACCACGACCGGAGGTGGCCAGCAATGGCCAGGCCACATATGCCAGCGGCCATGGCACAGTGGCAAGGTCCTCATGGAACTCGCGGCGATAGCGCACAGCCGGGGTCTCCAGGGCGGTAGAGCGCAGCCGCTCCCTGTGCACACGTCCACAGTGGTGGCGACGATGGCGTTGCGAAGAAGACAATGGACGGCAGCAACATGGGGGGGGGGGGAGAAACTATAGGACCAGCATGGCCATAGGAGCACGCGCGCGCTCGCGAGGGACCAGCGCTGGACGGTGTGGCCATTGCGATTGCTGTGGGGCATGGGAGAGGAAGCGGCGGAGGCAAGCAGTGTTGGAGGAACAGCAAGGAGCAACTCGGTAATCTTCCTATAGGCCATTCTTGAGCAAGGCCATGAGAAAGCATGCGCACATGGCCTACTGCTCTCGTCCAGTACGGCAACAGTACCCAGTAGAGAAGGGACAAGCAGAGGTAGGCAAGTAGAGAAAAGAAAGAGCAAACAACAACTCGACAACATGACGCGACGCAAATAAAATGGATGACTAACTCCAAGCGGGGGACGCACCACGTTGCCTAGCGGTCAGGACGGTAGTGAGGTGCCTTGTCACCCCAGAAGCTGGGGCCGATGGCCAGTAAGCGACATCTATGAAGCGACACAGATGTACGATGGGGTAGATGGATCAAGAGGTGAGGAATGCGCCACAATCACCAACGGCGACATCACAGCGGCGACAAGACCTAGCGCGTAGCCCACATCCCGACGTGGCTAACCAACATGAGATTAGGACGCGGTAGCGGTAGCAGGACAGCCCGGTGAGAAGCGGCATCGGCAGCGTGGCCACAGAGGCGAGGCTGGCAACAAGACCAGAGCGTAGCAAGGCGGCAATGAGGCTAGGCGTGCACACATGCATCTATGAGTGTGTTGTGTACGTGCACGGCGTGCGTGTGTTTTGCCGTAATTTTTAACATGCCTAAACCGAATTAATTTCAACAACTACGCATTTCATACACTTGTCCATATGTCATAATAACTCGTAGAAACAAAACATCTAGGAACTAATTAACCCGTTGTTCAATATAATTCGCCAAAATGACACTTTTAAACATAAGTTAAATTTTAAAATCTGAGAACATCATTTCAGTAAATCCTCTTAGGTCTAAATCTTGGTGCTAAGCAAGCTCGTGCCACCAGAGGTGTTACAGAGTCCTCCCCCATAGACTGGGCAAGGTGGAGCATAGACCCAAGGGTCGGGCGATCTGGAGCCCACGACCTTAGGGTCGGGCGAGACATAGTCCTCCCCTAGAGGCCGAGCGAGGAGGAGCATAGACCCAAGGGTCAAGCGAGGCAAAGCGTAGACCTAGGGGTCGAGCGAGGTGAGCCATAGCCTCGAGGTCAGGCGAGGACGAGTCCTCCCCTAGAGGTCGGGTGAGGCGAAGTGTAGACCCAAGGGTCAGGCAAGACGGAGCTCGTGGCCTCAGGGTCAGGAGAGGCAAAGTGTAGACCCAAGGGTTGGGCGAGGCGGATCCTGTGACCTTAGAGTCGGGCGAGGTAGAGTCCTCCCCAAGGGGCCGAGCGAGGAGGAGCTTGCACACCTGTGGGTCAGTTGGAGCTATAGTCATGCTCTCGACTGCTCAGATGAATCAATGTTGATGGTTATTAGCTCCTCCTCTTTGGGTATCCTAGTATTGGTCCCCGACGGTAGCCCTGAGCCTATGGAGGAGTAGAATACTCCTTCGGAGGCTTTTCCAAACAGGAGGACTCTAAAGGCCTTGGCCTTCTTTTGTTGCCCACAGCGTGACCTAGGGACGGTGATTCCCTTTGTTGCCCACAGATCGGACCCCTCGGGGGTATAGCTGTGAGGTTTGGTGGGTTGGAAAAGATCCTTCCCTGATTTTGACCCCTTTGGGGGTCTATCATTCTACGACCGTGTGTTCGGTCTCCTTGTGAGCCCAACTTTGCTCGAGCCCCCATGCATAGCCGAGGACCAATCAAGGGCCAGCTCATCTTTGTGACCATCACCCCATCCATGATTTCCGCAATCAGTGGGGCTGAGCTGTGCCATGATTTTCCTCTATGGATGAGCCACGGTGCTCAGTGAGTTGTTAGCTAGCTAGTCCAAGTGGGGCCCTAACATCCTGTTTACGGGGATGCAACTTGGGTCAACTGGTGATCGACACTAGACCCTTGGTGGTCAATCCATATAGTTCTTAGGCCCATTCGACTGGTCCTGAGGGCCTTCTGCCTTTCTTTTCGAGGGAGCATGGGCTGAGACACCTACGATGCTCGTGTGCCTAGGTACCAGCCATTAGCAGGCCTATCCCTTTCCACCTCTCACCCTAAAGGTGCCTGGAGCAGTTTGTCGAACCCATTGATGAATCATGGCCCGTCCGAAGAGGCGAAATGTCCAATGAGTTTTCCAAGGGAACAGATAGAGATTGTGTGCGCATGTCCCATGATGGGACATTGTGGAAGATCATCTAGGTGGATGGTTGGTTTCCTCACATCCATCACCCCTATAAAACTAAAGGGTTCGCCCCTAGGGTTCCATACCTTACATCCTTGCCTCCGTAGCCATGACTACCGCCACCAATCGCCTAGGGTTCCCCGTCTCCACATCCCCACCGTCGTCGAGCTCACATCCAACCATCCCCACCTCCAATGGATCCGTGGTGCCATTCTCACATCACCTTCCAACATATGGAGGGCCTCGTCCATCGTGGTCTTCTCTATGTGTGGACCTCGACCGAGGAGTGGCTGCTGCCCAGTGAGGAGGATCTACCATCACCACCCGATGACTACATAGTGTCGTTCGCCCATTTCCATAAGTGTGGGTTCATGACTCCTGCCCACAGATTTCTCTAGGAGCTACTGCACTACTACAAGATTGAGTTGTAGCATCTCAACCCCAATGGGATCCAGCACATGGTGGCATTCGTCACCCTGTGCGAGGGATTACTAGTGATCAGCCCCCACTTTGATATGTGGAGGTACTTCTTTGCCATCACCCACCATAAGAAGAGGGAGAAGAGCGGCAGGCAGGAGCTACACATGCCGATGGGGTGCACCGGCATCCAACTCTGGAACAACCGGGTGGGCGAGTACCCATCGATGTGGTTGTCGACGTTCAACAAGGGGTGGCATTTGCAATGGTTCTACCTCAAGAATGACATTGCCACCCCTCTACTGGAGTTCATCAGATGCCTGATCGAAGAGGCCCCAAAGTCATGGAGGAAGTGGGGCATTCTGAAGAAGGATAAGAAAAAGACCCGAGACCACATCACCACCATCCACATCCTAAAGGAGAGCGGCCTGAAGGGGTCGGGCATCATCGGGGCCTACCCCACAAGGAGGGTGGCGCTATTGATGATGCGCATGCTCCTGCTGTACGCGATGGTGCCCGAGGCGTCATTCGATGGAACAACGCTTGCCGAGGGAGAGCTCCCCCACTCCAAGGTCATGCAACGCATTAAGGAGGCAATGGAGCCTTCGTAGGATGACGTGGACGCCTGCCTTGATTTCATCTACCTAGTGCTGGGACATCCTCCGATGCGGTCGAAACCAGGCGATGTCGTCTTCGTAAGTTTTCCCTCCTCATACCTCCTCTTCAATTGATTTCCCGACCTCTTGATACTAACTCTGAGAGGGACAGGACCAGCCAAGGGACCTCATCTTCACGGATCACCCAACACCATTGCCGAGGGATTCGTCCATGAGGGCAGCAAATTGCACCGAGGGCGAGCGGTTGAGGAAGGTGAACGAGGACAAGAGGAAGAAGAAGCAGCGGAAGCTACAGGCGCAGGAGTGAGGGGAGGACACCGATAGCAACAATGATGATGATGATGGAGATGATGAGGAGGTAGTCGACGACATTGAGTAGGATGACCTAGAGAATGAGGATGTGCTGACAAGTATCGGTTCATCCTTGTAAGAGTAGGGACCCTTCCTGTTCCATGGAGGAGAGGGCACGTCCGAGGAGCCAGCAGAGATGGGCCATATCGTTGGCCTACCTCAGAAGCCAACAAGGGCGGGTGGCTCTGGCGTTGCACCCGAGGTGCCAATAGAGGTGGGTGGCTCTGCCATCATGCCCCAAGATCCAAGGGGAGCGAGCCCCTCTGCCCAGGAGTAGGGGGTGGGCTTGAAACGGCCTCGTCCCAATGATGCGGAGCAGAGGTTGGGGGGTTCACCCCCCAAATGTATCCACCACCCGACAACGCTGAGGTGAGTCATTAGCTCCTCTATTTTTCTCTATTTTGGTCGGATTTCATCATGACGTATGCTTTTCGTCTCTTGCAGCGTCGGGAGGTAGAGTAATCCTTTAGCACTGGCGCCAAAGAAGAGCATCGCTCTTCAAGCGAGGCAGCAACCGTCGGCTAGTGTCGCACCCATTTTGGGTAGGAGCGGCGCTAGCATGACTACATCGCCGGCTGGTCAGGCGCCTCCCATGGTGGCGCCTATGCCCTCAGCGGGATGGGTGGACGTGGGGGCTCAAGGGACGCCTTCGGAGTTCATGAAACAACCGGCGATGGTGGCAATACCGCTACCGATGATAGGGTGGACGGGGCTGCCAACCGCGCTCACAGCGCTGACCATGGCAGGCGTGACGCTGCTAGTCAGGACCCCGCTGATGTAGGTGGAGGTGGCAGCGGCTGTGATAGGCAAGTCATAGCCAAGCGCTATCATGGTGGCGCCTGATTAACCGGCGCGACCCGCGCTACCAGCAGCCCAGGTGACAACGTCTGGCATGGGCCAGATGGAGGGGGACATGGCCAAGTGGTCCCCAAAGGTCATGGTGCTGGGAGAGGAGTCAGCGTCTATACCGCTGACCTCTTCCATTGCCAGAGGGAGTGTGCCGACCAGGACATCACAGCAAGAAGGGTCAGCAGCGGTTGGAGCCGGCAGGAAGCTATCCCTGGCTTTGATGTCGGTGGGCAGCGACTCGCCTGTGCAGGGCGAGCCCCTGCTCCAGTGGGTGAGTCCAGAGTATCCGATGCCGACGCAGAGAGCATGGAGCGGGAGAGCCTCGATGTGGGGGTCATGTCCATGCTCGAAGCCCTAGACCACGCTCGAGGTGCCTTGCGCGACGTTGTCATTCCCTTTGACCGGGTATTTGCTTGACCCTCCTTCTTGCCCTTTTCTTTCTTTATATATTTTTTGTATTCTGACCATCATCTCCTTTCAGTCCCTTATCGCTCGCAGCTAGGGAAAGTCTCAGTTCCTTCATGAGCAGAAGAAAACCTAGGACCGCCTCACCGAGGAGGTGCAGCTACATGGGGAGGTGAATGCTCAGCTTGTTGCCGCCCAGCAGAGGGTGGCCGAGATGACTCCCCTCACCAAGGAGGCAGATAGTCTTCGGTCGCAGGTGGCTGAGGCCTGTCGGCAAGCTGACAAGGTCGAGAGGGCATTCGAGGCCCTATCGGTGAGATCACAGAGGGACGACGAGGAGGCCACCAAGGTCAGGAAGGAGCAGGATGAGCTATTTTAGAAGGATGCCGAGAGCCACCAACAGATCCTGGACCTTCTGGCCGAGGTTGAGAAGGAAAGGGAGCTAAAGCTAGGGGCCAAGGAGAAGCTCGCGGCCCTAGAGAAGAGGGTGAGTCTAGATGTTGTGGCGGTCCCTTGGCTGTGCAAGGAGCGGGATGAGTTGCTATAAACCACAGAGAGGCTTTGCTCAGAGCGTGGCGTGGCTCGCGAGGACCGTGACTAGGCCCTCCGAGAGCGTGACTAGGTCAGCCAAGAGCACGATGACATGCAACAGAAGGTCGGATCCCTCTAGGCCAAGCTCAAAAACACAACTACCTAGAAGCTAGAGGCCAAGAGCATCTCTGTCGGGATGGCTGTGGACCTCATCGAGGCAAGGAGGAATCTTCAGGCAGAGAGCGACGAGCTTAGTATCCTGAGCACCGCCCTCAGAGTGGTCTGTGATGACCTTGAGGTGGTGTGGTCAAAGGAGACCAGCTCGCTCGTGGCCCATGCCATCGAGATCACGGCTCAGGTGTGCCAGCTCGAGAGGAATGCCCTTCACGCCGGGGTTAATCAATCCTTCATGATTACTCATTCTCATTATGGGGACATCATCGACCTAGAGACAATGAGCCACGACTTCACGCCTGGCTATGAAGCCCATGAGCTAGAGGAGATGGAGACGGTGGTGGCTCCCCTTTCGCAGGACCTGGCAGGCAGAATAGAGAGCATAGTTCTCCCTCGGAGGGGTTAGTTAGCTAGATAGGTCAGGCAATCATTCATGTAACAAGCGGACAAGATCCGACCCCTCTGTACTATCCGAACAAACTTATTATTTTGTTTCATTTGATCGACTTTGTTTCCCCCCCCCCTTTTTATGTGTGAAAAGGGGTTCATGTGTTTCGACCCTTCTGTTTGTTAAGACCACAGGGCCCGAGGTGTAGGAGGGAAACTCTGATCATGCTGGTAAGCAAGAGTGCCATAGTCGCTGGGGCGTAGGTTTCTTGCAGTCCGACCAGCCTTGCTCAGTCATTCGTTTCCACAGACCTTGCCACTAGGTTTAATGTGAGGAAGAGGTTAGGCATGGTGACTGTTTTAGAAAGGGTGTATTTATACCCTTATCAGCCCCCGAGTGAGATCTGACCCCTTACCGGTGCTGGAGTCAGGTGTCACTAAAGATCGAGGAGAGGATACCAAAGTTAGTAAGAGAAAATGTCTCTTATTTTCGCACGTACCCCCTCCCTAGGTTATGAGCCATCATTCTATGACCGTGCATTCGGTCTCCTTGCAAGTCTAACTTTCCTCGAGCCCCCACGCATAGCAGGGGGTCCGGTCGAGGGTCGGCTCATCTTTGTGATCGTTACCCCATCCATGGTTTCTGCAACCGGAGGGGTTGAGCTAACGTCACTTGCCTCGATGGCTCAAGTGACATGCTCGGTGAGCTCGCTGATAGGCATGTTTGAGTAGAATCTGGGTCCGTTGCTCATGATGGGGTCGGGATGGCCCTTACATGGCATTCCACTGCTCCTTAACTCGCCTCCCAGTAGATGCTCGAGCCATTCTAGAGAGCGACTCAAGTGGCCCGATGGCCTCCCTTTGATGGGGATTCTGTGGGCTCGGCTCATGGTTAGGATCGAATGAGAAGATTGAGATGACCCTATCCGCTTCCAAGTGGGTTGGGCAAAGGCCACTAGGGCTCATCTACATTTTCTCCCCTGGCTATGTTCGAAGTGAGGCAGCCTCGAGCCCTTCACGGGCTAGCCTTCAAACCTCGGTCAGGTGGATTCCTGAGTTCGGGTCCGACGGCTCGAGCCCCTGAGCCCTATGGTGGTCGGTAGGGGTCGGCCAGATTTCATGCATCACCCCATCCTTGGTTTCTGCAACATGAGGGCTGAGCTAACGACACTTGCCTCGATGGCTCGAGTGTCACGCTCGGTGAGCTCGCTAACGGGCACGTCCAAGTGGAATTTGGGTCCATCATTTGCTGACGGGGTAGGCATAGCCCTCATGTGGCATTCCACTGCTCCTTAACCCACCTCCCAGCAGATGCTTGAGCCATTTGATTGGCTAGGGTGGCTCGCTAGCCTCTCCTCGATGGAGATTCTGTGGGCTTGGCTCAAGGTTAGGATCAAACGAGAAAGGTCGAGATGTCCCTATCCGCTTCTGAGCAAGGTTAGGCAAGGGCCACTGGGGCTCATCTTGGGTTTTCTCCCCTAGCTCTATTTGACATGAGGTGGCCTTAAGCCCTTTGCGGGCTGGCCTTCGAACCTCGGTCGGTTGCCGCTCATGTCGAGTGAGACGACTACCGCTTCATGACATGACGCGAAGCGTTGTGATGCAATAATTGCATATGCAATGCTTGGATGTATGAGATGAATGTATAAATGAATGAATGTATGAATGCATGCATGAGAATGGATGAATGAATGCTCATGTATTGGAAAAGTAAAGTGGGGGTTGGTAAAGTTACCCCAATGGCTTGAGTGACGGGTTCGAGGAGCTCTTACCAGATATGTCTGTGTGGGGTCAGGGTTCATCGTTCATGATAGAGTTGGCATGACCTGCATGGGACATCCTGTTGTCCCTACTTGTCTCTTGGCAGTGGCCGGAGCCGTTCGATCGGCATTGGGCGACCTACTGGCCTCTCCTCGATGGAGGTTCCATACGTGGGCCCCTCTAAACCTTTCCCGAGAAGGCAAAGGCTAAAGCTCGGGGTGCGGGGATAGAAACTCTGATCATGCCGGTGAGCAAAAATGTCGTAGCCGCTGGGGGCGTAGGTTTCTCGCAATCTAACCAGTTTTACTCATAGTTCGTTTCCACACACCTTACTTCTAGGTTTTAGCACGAGAAAGGGGTCGAGCATCAGGAATGTCTACCGAATAGACACTCTTGCCAACCCCCAAGCATGACCCAACCCCTTGCCGTTGCTGGGGTTAGGGGTTCGATAGTGAAATTAATAAGAGAAAACACGCGTAAAGTAAGGGCGTCCTACTAGCACATGACCTACCTTGATGGCACGAGTGATGGGTGTGGGGAGCTCTTACCAGACATGTTCAAGTGGAATCTGAGTCCGTCGTTCGTGATGGGGTCAGCATAACCCATGTGGGGCAACCTGGTGTTCCCTACCCATCTCTCGGTAGCAGCCAAGCTGTCCGATCGACTTGTGTTGCCTGCTAGGATAGGACTTACCTATGGAGATAGGGGGTGAGAACAACCTGCCCAAAAACTTAGTTAGGTAGATAAGCCAGGCGATGAACTTGTCATAAATAGACAAGCTCTTTGATTTTGTTATGGCCAAACAGATTTGTAGCCCTTCTCCCCTTTTTGTATAAAAAGGTTAGTGCATTTTGACCCTTTCCGTCGTTAAGGCCGTAAAGCCCGGGGTGCGGGTGAACAAACTCTGATCACGCTGGTGAGCAATAATGCCATAGCCACTGAGGCATAGGTTTCTTGTAGTCTGACCAGCTTTAATTAGAGAATGTTTCCGTATCCCTAGCTTCTAGGTCTCAACGTGAGAGGGGGTCAGGCACGGAGAATGTTTGCCAGGCGGATAGACTCTTAAACATGTACCGACTCTTTCCGTGGCTAAGGCCAAAAAGCCTAGGATGCAGAAAAAACTTTGATCACACGGTGAGCAAAGGCGCCGTAGCCGCCGAGGCGTAGGTTTCTCACAGTCCTACCAGTTTTACTCAGCGTTTGATTCTGTAAACTTCAGTTCTGGGTCTTATCGTGAGAAAGGGTCAGACGTAGAGACTATCTACCAGATAGATATGCTCTATTAGCCCCCGAGTGAGGCCTGACCCTTTGCCATTGCTAGGGTCAGGCATCACCTAAAGATCAGGGAGTTGTTAATGAAACTGATAAGAGAAAGTGTGCATATATTAAGGATAAAGCACTAGCTGCTCGATGTTCTAGGCATTGGTGAAAAACCTAGCCGTCGATGGTCTTAAGCTTATAGGCGCCTGGCCAGAGCACCTTCACGACGATGTATGGTCCCTCCCATAGCAGAGAGAGCTTGTGGCGGTCCTTGTTGCTCTGGACAAGGCAGAGCACCAGGTCTCCGACATTGAAGTTCTGACCCCGTACTCGATGGCTGTGGTACCGGCGTAACGCTTGCTAGTACTTGGCCGAGCGAAGGAGGGCGACATTGCCTGCTTCATCTAGTTGGTCTCCTTCATATGCTCCCCCTTGTTGAAGCCCCTAGACAAGAACCGCTTTAAGAGGTCGTAGTCCTTGTATAGGTGCTCAATGGGGAAAGCATGGTTCAGGCATGGCCCTTCGAGCAGCCTCTCGAAGTGGCTCGGGGTACCCCCAGTAGGCTTCTGGCATCTCTTACGGTCGGCAGTGGCCACGAGCAAGCCCTCACGCCGTAGTTTGTTCTTCTTCTTGACAGGACAGTTGGAGGTGCCTTCGCCAGCGTCCTCCTCCCGCTTTGCCTTGCCCTTGAGGATGCGTCGACCAAAGGCCTGAGGTCCCAACAAGTTGGGGCTTAGGCTTTGGTCCTCACCGATGTCGTAGTGTCTGCCATGACGTGTGCGGTAGCTGCGGCTAGCCCCCTCCCTTGCATTGCTATAGGTATGCCTATGGGCATTGAGGGTGTCACGTGCATCATGGAGGAGGCCGAGACGCTCATGCACTAGAACCACGGTGTGCGGCCTAGCGCCTTGTTGTGCCTGGTGGACCGACACGTCCTCATCAGGTTGTTCTGAGGGTGCGTTACGTCTGCAGGCGTCGAGAGTGTCGTGTGTGTCACGGTGGGGGCTGAGATGCTCATGCACCGGAACCGCGGTGCGTGGCCTGCACAGGAGCGCTGTCAGGGCACTTCGAACAAGGTATTTCGGAGAGAGCGGCTCTCCTCCGGCAAGCTGCGTCATGATGTTGGTGAACAAAAGGGTGAGGTGGCGCATGTCCTCTTGGGATGGTCAAGGTCCTAGGAAGGCGCTGAGCTGGCGCTCTAACCTCCCATAGTCAAAGCCAAGGGGTTGGTTGCTCCCTAAGGCGCAGGTGCCTTGGCGATCGTGTTGAGGCCAGCGGAGTGGAGAGATTGGACGGCGGTGGGAGCTCGCACCAGCTCCCCCTCCGTTGTGATGATGAAGTCTAGATCCTTGAGGCACACGCGAGTGCCCAGGACCCGGCTGGCGTTGCGATTAGCCATCCAAGGCCTGGTGTGGATGTCGAGACGCGTAAAAGGCCCCTACCTGACATGCCAACTATCAGTGTTTTGAGTTGCCACCAACAAGTAAATTTCTAATATTGTGCGTCTGGCTCGAATGGTGTGCAAAGAGGACACGAGGTTTATACTGGTTCGGGTAGAATATCTCTACGTCCAGTTCATTGCTGCTGCTCGTGTTACTAGCACTGAAAGTTCATAGTAGGGGTTACAAACAGTCAAGAGACGGACATGTCCCAAGTCTCTAGTGAGAGGAATGAATGGGTGCCGATAGCTCGGTCGCTTCTCGACTGTGCGTTAATGTGTTCTAATCGATTCAGGGTTCGAGTCTGAATCGGTGTGATGTGTTTCGATGCGATCGATTCAATTCGAGTTGAGCCGAGCCGAGTCTCGTTCATGGGATGCCCTGTTTTCCCTTTTATAGGCCAAGAGAAGGCACGGGTTACAGTCAAGGGAAAAGAGGACAATGAGAAGGAGAAGAAGCCCTTCAGGATCGTTGGGTCCTTCTTTTCCTTCATGTGGGTCCCGCCAACCCTATAGACATCAACAGGGATAGCTCCTCATCACGGCCCTATCCGTCACTGGCGCAATGCGCAGGCATCGTCTCCCATTCGTGGCGCTCCACTCTATCCTGACGGGCATCGTGGTGAATTGATGCGCCTGTCAGTGCCTGTACAAGGGTTAGGCAGAAAAGCATCGCTACGCCCGATGCTGTTCCTGATGTGAATCCCTAAGTATGGCCCATCATGGCCACGGGTTACATCAGGGCATGTCGGTCACCTCCCTAGTGTCAGAGCTTTGACCCAGGCCCATTCGCTAAGACCTAGAGTGGTTGGCGGCGGTATGGGTCTCCGTCGGGAGAGGCGGAGCCCACGGCCTCAGGGTTGGGAGAGGCAGGGTCCTCCCCCAGAGGCCGGGCGAGGTGAAGTGCAGACCCAAGGGTCAAGCGAGGTGGATCCCGTGGCCTCGGGGTCGGGCGAGACGGAGTCCTCCCCCAGAGGCTGGGCGAGGCGGAGCCCGTGGCCTCGGGGTCGGGCGAGATGGAGTCCTCCCCCAGAGGCCGAGCGAGGTGAAGCGCAGACCCAAGGGTCAAGCGAGGCGGAGCCCGCAGCCTTAGGGTCGGGTGAGACGGAGTCCTCCCCCAGAGGCCGGGCGAGGTGGAGCACAGACCCAAGGGTCGGGCGAGGCGGAGCGAAGACCCAGGGGTCGGGCGAGGCAGAGCCCGTGGCCTCGAGGTTGGGCGAGGCGGAGTCCTCCCCTAGAGGCGGGGCGAGGCAAAGTGTAGACCCAAGGGTCAGGTGAGGCGGAGCCCACGGCCTCGGGTTCGGGCGAGGCGAAGTGTAGACCCAAGGGTCGAATGAGGCGGAGCCCGTGACCTGGAGGTCGGGCTAGGCGGAGTCCTCCCCCAGAGGTCGGGCAAGGCGGAGCTTGCGCACCTAGGGGTTGGTTGGAGCTGTAGTCGCGCTCTTGACTGCTCGAATGAATCAATGTTGATGGTTATTAGCTCCTCCTCTTCGAGTATCCTAGTAGTGGTCCCCGACAAGGAGGAACAGTTCAAGGACAACCCGCGCACCTAGATAAACAAGTCGGGCGAAGCCACTTTTTTAGCTCTCATAAAGGCTTCCGGCTCCAAAGAACGTGAATCATTGGCAGAGCGAAGCGGAAGAACACCCCCTACCTCGTCTGGAGCGGTAACGAACATGGCTTTACCAACAGATATTTTTAAGGTAATTTCGTCCACCCATAAAATGATTTTTCAATGTTATTTTTCTAGTAAACGGCATTATGTTATTTTTGTAACGGAGCATATCCAAGGTATAATTTTATAACTTTGAATGAAAAATGTATTATAAGATTTAAAAAATTCAAGCCCTACTTAGGCCTTACAGAACTCGCTTCATATTGGAATTGATTATTGGGCATATCACTTTCTCCGTAGAAGCAATAACCAAATTAGGAGTCACTAATGGGCCATGGCCCAAAGGGTAAACGGTTTTTGTGGTCTGTTTGTGGCCCATATTGCTGGTATACAAAAGTAGACGGCGGTATAGCGTGTATGTAGGGATGAAAACGGATCGACGGATGGATATCACCGATATTACATTTGTTTTCATATTTCTGTTCGGATTCGGATTCGAATACGGATAGTGTCAACTATGTCGGATAGGATACGATTGGATATCGACATCATAAATATGCGATTTGAGTATTTAGATACGGATACGGTATCGGATGTTGAATATCCGGACTCGGATACGAACAGATCTCAACCCCTCTAAACAGATTCGGTTTCAAATACGATCGGAACATATCCATACCGTTTTCTGTAACCGCCTATACAGTGCACCCCACCCGCCTCGGCGTCTAAGGGCACCAGCAACATAGGCTAACAGAGCCTTGTTACCCTCAACCAAAAATTATGGTACACATAGACGAGGCTGAGTCTGAGGCACTCGTCTCCTAACGCGGGCATACAGCTGAGTGGAGAATCTTTTCACAATCCTTTCCCATCACATCTTTATTCTTAATTTGTTGTGGTCCCAAGCAAGTACGGGTGTCTTTCTTCTCCACAATCGCGATTGTTGCTTCAACTTTTGTCAGACGGGGCATACGGCGCTTCTGCAGGCGCTACTTACGGTCTGCGAGACCACTAGTCGCTGTGATCTGGACAACGGGTGTTGATATGGTGACTGAGGCAGTACGCCAACTTGGAGCGTTGGGGAAGCCCTCAGTCCACTTCTGTCTGCCCCCACGACCCGCTCGCACGAAGGAGGGGGTAGTTCGGGGAGATAGCCTACGTGTGGACAAAGGAGCCGGGCCAAGCCTTTGTTTTTCGCTCCCAAGGAGAGTTCCGGCTCCAGCAAGCGGGAATAACGGAGCAAACGCCCCCTACCCCGTTTGGTTGGCTGAGCTTAGAAGCTAGGCGTGGAGTGGCAGGTAGAGCAGTACCAGACAGGTTTTAAACAATCTTAGGATAATTTCGTCCGCCCAGAAAATGAAATTTCAAAGTTCTTTTCCCAGTAAATGACATTATGTTGTTTCTGTAATTGAGCAGATCTAGGGTATAATATCATTTCGAATGAAAAAATGTATTAGAAAAAAAATGAAGCCCTACCTGGGCCTTACACAAGTAGGCTTAGCGCATTGGAATGATTGGCCATATCACTTGTCATGTGGAAGCAATAATCGGCTCAGTGAGTCACTAATGGGCCATGACCCGGGCTGACGGTTTTCATGGTCTTTTTGTTGCCCGTACTGGCAGTATAGAACATTTGATTTGTCACTTTCACGGCAGGTTGTTCCCATTGAAACTTGAAAGGGATGGCGAGCTGATAGTTTTGCCGTCCGGTAAGAATGGTTCTATTTCCTCCACGCATAATAAGAACTTCAAACGACAAAATTGGTACAAGCTCCAACGAACCTTGTATTTGGCACTTCTAATTTTGCGTTGGAAATCACTGTTTATTGGTCCCGATTCCCGTATCTAAATAGATTTGCAATGGATTTGTTTAGGTAAAAGTATTGATAATTGTGAAGTTTTTGAACTCCATACAGTACGTGGTTGTTAATTCTGAAGCGAGAATTGGTACTACCGTTAATGGTGTTCATAACACTGGAAACTTTTGGTAGCATAAGCCATAAAGTTAGATATGATCTGGGTCTTCAAATGGAATGACTGGAAAAAAATGATTAGGTGTTGACACTGAAAAAAAAAGTCGTCTCGGGTGAGGTGACGACGTTGTTGCCACTACATTTTATACCCCAGCCATCCCTGAAATCGAATCCAGCTACCGAGATGGCGCCAATCAACCGAAGTATTGTACGTCACAAACTCACCAATGTTGCTTTAAAAAAATTCTACTAGGTTTTTTTTAAAAAAAATGTAGTACGGAGTATGTCACAATGAACATGGACGCACATACTTGGCGTACCGCGTGGACCTCCACTCCCTGCTTCATATTTTTTTTGCCAGCCATCATGGAACATGAGCAGCACTACTCTCCGCTCGCATCTTCGTTCTTCACCCGAACAAGAAACTCTCGGACGCAAAACCTCGTATAAATGCCTCGCACAGCGACACGCAGGAAAAGTACCTGAGCTGATCGATTCAGCACCCAAATATGCCTCGTCATCGCTTCTCCTTCGCGTGCACGGCCACCGGGGCGCTCCTCCTCGCCGCCGTCGTGCTGGCCAGCGCGACCGCGACCGCCGACGCGAAGACGACGAGCCTGGCGTCGAGCTTCCTGGAGCCGCACAACGCGGCGCGGCGCGCGGTGGGGGTGCCCGCGCTGCGGTGGGACGAGCGCCTGGCGGCGTACGCGCGTTGGTACGCGGCGGCGCGGGCCGGCGACTGCAAGCTGGAGCACTCGCACGGGCGCAACGACTACGGGGAGAACCTCTTCCGCGGGAGCGGCGGCGCCGGGTGGACCCCCGCGGCCGTGGTGGGCGCCTGGGTCCAGGAGCGCGCGCTCTACGACCGGTCCACCAACTCCTGCCGCGGCGGTGGCGGCGCGTGCGGACACTACACCCAGGTCGTGTGGCGCGGCACCAAGGCCGTCGGGTGCGCGATGGCGCCCTGCGCCGGGGCACGCTTCACGTTCGCCGTGTGCAGCTACAGCCCGCCCGGCAACTACGTGGGCATCAGGCCCTACTGACAAGCAAGTCGTGCATGCCACATGTTGAGTACTTGCACCCAATTCTTTTTTTTTACTTATTTTACGCCAAAACTTTTTACGGGGATAATGTGCATCCCCTCGGGTTTTTACTGTTCGTCATTCTTTTCAAATTTGTTTGGATATAATGGACATGGATGAAATAAAAGGCGAATTCAAAATTTGGAATGGCACTTGCATGCAAGCCAATGTCTTGGTCTCTTGGAGACAGGCAGACAGACACAAACGTGGCCATCGCGCCAACAAATTTAGCCTGCAGGCCCGGTGTGCATGCACGACACGCTATTCAACTGCTGCGCTGCCGCGTGATCACCGTCGTTTAAGGCTCGCCGGCCCGGCACTGACCATTGAATCCTGATGCTTCTTCGCTGTACAAGTCGTTCGCCAGATGACCAGACCACACAGCGCAAATCAAGCATGCCCGGCCAGCTAGCTAGCTAGTCAATAACCAGTGATTCTGTAGGCAAAAATAATCCTAGAGAATTTAGAAAACACAGCTATCCGCATATTGAGCTTAAAGTTCTTGTGCTTATCTGTAGCTTTTATTCGTATCTCTTATTTTGAACCGTATGCTATTAAAATAAATAATCTATATCCTAGACCTCATCTTAATTATTATTATGCTGCCATTAACAGTCTTTTAACTTTTATAAGCGACCACACCGCTCAAGATCAACGGTGGAGCTTGAAGTGAGATCTAGGACGGACTAATAGTGCTAAGCGGATAATAACATTTAAACCAAACAATCACTGATTCACTGTCTACTGCAATGGAATTTTAGAAACCAAGAAGGCCATGGCGACCGTCGGTCTGCATTAACCTCTCCTTCGTTGCTCAAGATATTAATTTTCCTCTGTCAAAGAATAATATGAGCATTAATATTTTTTATCAAAAGTATAGTGCTTATATTTATACTATCAATATATAGTGTCGGGTTCATAAACCGTTCCCTCGTGGACCGGCTTCCCAGCAAAGGTTCAGCCCAGCAGGCGACATTACGAACGACACGCAACTCCTGGGCCGGCCCAAAAAACCTAAACGACAGGCTGGAAGGGCGATCCAAATCTCCAACCGGAAGGCTTGGCCGAGGAGGAACGGCGCCCGCTTTCGACTCCGACCCGCCTCTCTGACCGGAAGAAGAACAGCGCTCGCTTCCGACTCCAGCCCGCCTCCGGACGGCCTCTCCGACCGGAAGGCCTGGCCAAAACACCACTTTCGACTCCGACCCGCTTCTCCAACCGGGAATGAGCCAAACCCCTGCTTACAGCTCCTCTCCGACTGGCGCAAACAGAGCCAACTAGGACTAACCGACCGGGGACGCCCGCTCGGTAAGGACCAGAAAACGGGCAGAGAAAGTAAGGCAGGTCACTCAAGTAAACCGCAATATCAAGGACCGTACCCTTTACACCTGCAGAACAGTACCAACAGAGCATGTTAGAAGGATATCCTGCAACCTTCCTGACATATCAGAACCCAAGCAGTGTTGTGGGCACCGATATTTTCCCTACAGTGTTGTGGACGTCGGCATTTACCATACCAGGCAAACATGGTAAAACCCCATACATACCTCTGAGCATCAACAGTATGGCAGACACCAACTTCTGCCATATCAGAAGAAGAAGACGCAACCTCCCACGTGCATCTGACATTAACAGTGTTATGGGCGCCTACAATTATCTTATACCCGACGGCGTGGACAACAAGACTTAGCATACAAACACTCTTTCCCTCTCGCTTGTAAGGTCATCCCCTTCGTCTATAAAAGGGGATGCGCTCTCTCCCAAACAGAGAGATCGATCAGTTCACTAGCACACAACAGCAGAACCACTAGGTTCAAACCTCGAGCATACACTCAAAACACTTAGCACATAGCGGAGCTCCCGTTACTCTCAGCCCTTCATACCAGAGTTCGACCGGATCTCTTGTACCCCCATCTTTCTCCCTTCTGTTTCTAACCCCACAGCAAACTTCGAGCATCTGGGCTTAGGAATAAAGTCACCGACCGACTCAAACTGGACGTAGGGCACGCTGCCTGAACCAGTATAAACCCTGTGTCATTGAGTGCTAGGCCACCTCTGATCACAACGTACAACAAAACTACAAATATTTACATGTTGATCACTTTCTGCACCGACAGTTGGCGTCATCCGTGGGGAAGACCCCTCGCCAAAAGGCTCTGTGAAGCAATGACGGACTAGATCTATAGGGGGCACCATACCGCCATGAGGGCGTCTGGGAGGCGCTGTCTGTATATAGCAAACCTCATGAAGTCAGACTGACTGCTCCTAAAGCCTGAGAATCTCTCTGACCCTAGAGCTCATCAGGCTATAATCTCTGCCTCTGAAAGCAAAGTGAATGAATCTGTGCTGCGGGTCAATCTAGAGTGTAGCATAGAACTGACGGACCCAAGATGGAACATATAAGCCTGTCCATCCAATATAATCTGTCAGCCCTTGTAACACCCTAAAATTGGCCTCTTTTAAAATAGAGCTAGAATGATTAATTTATGAATTTTTGTGCACATGAAATATAGGAAAATAAGAAATTTTCACTAATTTAAAATGCATCATAAGGTTTAGCAACTAGTTGTGCATACATGTTGGTGCATAAAGTTTATGGTGATGAAAGATGTTGATCAAAAACTCCAAAGTAAATTGGAATGTTTTTTAAAAGGGTTTGAAAATGGCTTTGAAATAAAAGAAAAGAAAGAAAAGAAAATTTAAAAATAAGAGGATTTAAAAAAATGGTAAAATTTATTTTTTAAAACTTACCAAAATTTCTCATTTATATTTGAGATGAAAAGTATATTGAAAACATATTCAGATTTGATATGATTTACATAGAATTGGGCTTGGATTTGAAAACTAGAATTGGAAAAGAAATTCATTTTGAAAATCTCCCTTCCTTCCTTTTCAGCCCAACTCCAGGATTTGGCACGGCCCTCTTCTCCCTTCTCTTCCTAGCCTGGCCTGTCCGACGGCCCAGCCGCATTCCCCCTCCCTTCTCCTTTTCTCTCGCGTCGGCCTGCTCCTCCCCGGCCCACTCGGTGGCCCGCTCCGCGCGCCTCCCCCTCCTTCCCGCTTCTCTCGCACGCGACCCGCTCACACTGGCCCAGCTTGTGGCTGCTTTGGTTTCCTCGCGCTCGCAAGTCATCGACCCAGCTGTGCCGCTGGCCCACGCCGTCAGACGCCCGCACGCGCCCGTCCGCTCGGCCTGCACCCGCACGCATCGCTCCCTTCTCCCTCGCTGTGAGCTGGGTCCCACCCATCAGCCGGCCCCGCTCCCTTCTTCCCCTTCCTTTCTTTCTCCGCGCTCCTTCCTTTCTTCCTCGCCGGCAAAGGCGCTGCAACTATGGTACGCCGCTGATCCACCGCACCTACGTGGAAAGCACCGAAATCACTACGTCCCCCCTTGCCTTCCATCCACCGTGCCTTGCCCCGCCTATAAAGCTCCGAGCCGTACCCCTCCTTCTCCCCTTTCCTCTGCTCGCGTCCAAGCACTCCCCGCCATCGACAATCCACCCCTCCCGAGTGCTATCCTCGACACCAACGTGTCCCGAGGCTCCACCGTGTTCCCCCACGCCCGTAGGTATCACCGATTTCGTGATTTGGTCACAGTTTCCTCGGATTCATCCTCACCCGCACCTCTCTCTCTAGATCGCCGCCACCATCGAACCACTGCTTCAGAGCCTCCCTGAACGCCGCGCTCCGTTCCAATCGACTCGTGGTGAGCTTCTAGTTCCTCCCGTGCTCTCTGTTCCTTAAATAGCGCACTAGAACGCCCTCCCGACGACAACCGCCGAGCTTGGTTCACCGCCGGCCATGGTGGGCTCGCCGTAGCCACTCTGCTGTCACCGGAGGTCGACCCGTCGCCTGCGCCGTCAGATTTCCTCTGGACGGTCAGGATTAGATCCCACCGGTTGGGTCATAACCGGTCCACCGAGACCCGTGGACTCGGTCCACCGTGCTTGCGTCAGCGCACGCCCACGCACGTGTGGTGCACCGCGCCACTCACACACCGCCACGTGGCCATCCAGTCAGTAGCGCGGTCAAACCGAAGCCAAGCCACGCCCATTTTTGCAGAATAGCCCCCTATTTTCGGTGAATCAACCCGCAGTCCAGGTCTGTTCAAAAGAATTGTTTTTCAGTCCTATTTTTATTCACTTTAGACCCTGTATTTTTCAAAAATAGTACCCATAGTCCAACAGCCGTGTAATTTAATATTTTAATTGTTTTAATTCAAAAATGAGTTCAAGTTATTTACAGAAATGCCACTGAACCTTATTTCATGCGTAACTTTTGCATTTTAAGTCCAATTTGACCCGTTCGAATTGCGTTAGGATCGTATCTACGTTTTCTACATGTTTACACTACTGTTAGGCATGTTTTCAATATCTAAAATTCATGGGTAGATTTAATATATTATTTAATTAAAGGAAAACTTGTTTAAATCATAACTTATTCATTTTAACTCTGAAATAGTCCGTTCAAGTTGTGTTAGATTCGCAGCGACGAGATCTACACGTTAATAATAGTGTTTACTATATTGTTATATCTAAAATAACATGGTTCGAATTATATCTTGATTAATGATTATGCAACTGGGTTTTATACATAAAATATGAGTTGTTTTACTTTTGTTTTATAATTTAAATCTAAAATTGACTTAATATAATCTATATTATTTATAAAACATCGTTTATATATGAATTCATATAGTTAACATAAATAAAGCCTATAGCTTTCTTTTCCACATATTAAGCAAAATCTCTCGGTAGTTGTAACTTTTCAACCGTAGCTTCGATTAGCGTGCCTCTCACGACTGTTTGTTCGTAGCGATGCATAGAATCGTATTCCAAACACTTTTACTTATTTTTCTATGATTGGTGTACTATTCTGATATAGATGCAATTGTATGCTATGCATGTATGTGTATGGATGTTTGTGTGGTATTCTACGATTACGTCCAGTCGGTGAGATATACGTGGTGATCCAAAAGAAGAAGAAGGACGTTGAAGATTAAAGCTTATCAAAGGATCGGTATTTAAGGCAAGTGTACCAAAGGCTCCTTGTTACCTATGAACTATTACCATTCATATTCATGCATGTGTCTAATTTGAAATACCTTTAAGGACTTTACCTAGATAATTACTTGTACCACATATCCTTGATACCTAAGGTTTTTGGGTAGGCATTTTGGATAGATGCTGCAGCGCTTAATATAAAATAATTACTAAACATGACTAAATGCTATATGCACTATGATAAAATGGAGCTTTTTAGCAACAGATAGGGGGCTAGAGTATGGGGTTGAGTACTCTAGTGCCTCTCCATAAGGACTTAATCCTAAAGCAGCAACCCAGGAGGTTCCGTACAACCCCGAGTGTCATATGGCTCTGACTTTAACCTGTTAACTAGATTATACTAGCTCATCTGTAGCTCCAGTGGGTAAGAGGGTATCTTTCCTTTTTTTGCTAGGGTGTGTACCATGCTGTGATGCCCACGTGTGCCACTCCTTTGTAGCTAAGACTTGTTAGTGAAACTAGCTAAGGGTTTCATAGTGAAACCCTACCACACTTCCTGGGAAGAGGTGTAGTGGGCCTTGCAAACCCTGGCATTGGGAATCATGGCTCGATGGGTAAAGATGTACAATTTCTGCAGAAATAATTAACCTATTATAACAGCCGTGCTCACGGATACGAGCGGTCTGGATCCTTCAAGATTAGTGGTTACTGTGGATGGTGGATGGTTGGGAATTGAGATAAATATGACTACACTTTAATATCACTTGGGAATTGGGACTGTTCATTAAAGTAGAGAATCAGGATGCTAAAATTTAATCACCTAAAATTGCAAACCGTAGTAAAAAAGTGTCAAGCCTTTTGAGCCTCATAGATCCCTTTTGATATACTTGCTAAGCTTGGTGAGCTTACACTTGCTTTATATCTAATGAAAATCCCGGATGGGTACCAGATTGCTGGTTTAGAGGTGAAAGCATCTAGGCTCCTTGTTGGGTTTTGGTGATTAATGACAATACAAGATTACCTTGACTAACGTGTGTTTTGCAGAGGCAATTAAGTTAGGTCATGGTAATGGAGATCGATTGGGCAATCAAGGTTGTCATGCCCCTATGATGGAAATCATTTTGGTTTTCAAAGGATGGACGACAAGGTTAAGGATGACTAGTTCTAAGTGTCGATTGGAGTTGGGGAGACACTTAGAGTAGTTTAGGACTTTGTTTTTCCTTTGGCCATACTATTAAGGGGGGTATGGATGGGTAGCTTGACCTAGGTGAGTCTAGTGAGTTAGGTGTGGTGCACACTTGTTAAAACTAGCACTAGGTAGCTCCACAATAGCCCTATGATCCTATAGAGCAAACTTCATTCACATATGTTCAAGAGTTGAAAGTGAATGGAGGGTCAAATGCTGACCGGACGCTGGCTTTGGTGCGACCGGACGCTGGCCGCAGGGTCCGGTCAGTTCATTTGATCAAGAGACTGCGTTCGGTGCGACCAGACGCTGGAGTGGTCAAGTGACCAAACGCTGGGAGGCAGCGTCCGGTCGACTCCAGTAAGGTTCCAGAGAAGGAAATCCATGACCAGACGCGTCTGGTCACTACTGACTGGACCCTGAGGATCCAGCGTCTGGTCAAGTACAGTAAGCATCCAGTGAGGGTTTAATGCGACTGGACGCTTCCGGTCAGTGGTGATCGGACCCTGTCAGCGTCCTGTCAACACTTAAACATTGGTGAGCGGGTTGAACTAACTGGAGCGTCCGGTCAATATGACCGGAGCATCCGGTCACCCCGCAGAAGCTCATAACAGTTTGTTTTTCAGGCTGCCTTATAAATAGAAGCTCCACTCGTGTGTGGAGTTACTTTTGCTCATTCCAATAGCTGAGAAACACGTTTGTGAGTGCCAAGAAGAGCAAGGTCCTAGTGAGGTGATTGAGATTCGTGAATCCAAGAGAGTAGCCTCATTAGTGAATCAAGAGTAGCAAAGTGTGCATCCATCGTTCTCATTAGGCTTCACGTGGTCAAGTGAGAGTTCATGCTTGTTACTTTTGGTGATCACCATTACCTAGACGGTTTGGTGGTGATTGGGAGCTTGGTGATCACCCGGCGGAGCTTGTGGGTGACCCAACTCAAGTTGTGAGCGGTTTTTGGGTGATTCACCACGACGGAGTGTCGAAGAATCAACCCGTAGAGAGCACTTGATCCTTGCATGGATCAAGGGGGAGCTACACCCTTACGTGGGTGCTCCAACGAGGACTAGTGGGGAGTGGTGACTCTCCGATACCTCGGCAAAACATCGCCGCGTTCCTCTCTCTCTATTTACTTTGAGCATTTACTTTGAGCAATTCAATACTTGTCTTTACATTCATAGAATTGCCATGCTAGAGTAAGTTTGGAACATAGGTTGCAAGTCCATTGTGCGTTAGATTAATATAAACACTTTTCTAAGCACAAGAGGTTAATTGGGCTAACCGTAGGATTTAATTTTTGAAAGAAAATTTAGAATTACCCAATTCACCCCCCCCCTCTTGGGCATCTTGATCCTTTCAATTGGTATTAGAGCCTCGTGCTCACATTTTTAAGCTTAACCGCTTAGAGCAAGATGTCTCACGGAGATGGACCTCCTCCTATCTTTGAGGGAGATGACTTTCCATATTGGAAAATCCGTATGGAGGCGTACTTAGAAGCTCTAGACATTGATATTCTTAGAGCCGCCTCACAAGGCTTCCAAAACCTCGGGATGCTACTAACTTACAAGGCGATGAGGTTAATTATGAAAAATGGAATGCAAAGGCTCGAAACACCATCTTTATAGGCCTTTGCAAAGATGTGTTCAACCGCGTAAGGAACCACAAAGACGCCCATGCACTATGGTCGGACGTTTGTGCGCTCCATGAGGGAACCAAGAGTGAGCGTGAGGAACGCTATCATCCTTGTGATTAAAAAGCTAAATTCATTTGAGATGCTTCCCAAAGAATGTGCTAATGATGTATTCACATTTGAATGTTCTTGTAGAGGAAGTCAATGGGCTTGGACTTACTCAAATGTCACCATCCGACGTTGTGAGAAAGATCTTGAGTGTCCTCCCCATTGATAAATATGGGCATATTGTGACCGTGTTATATCAAGGTGATCTTTCCACCGCTACACCGACACAAATCTTGGGAAAGATCAATGATCATGAGATGTACATGCACATCATGCCACAAGATGGCTCATCCTCAGCCAAGAAGAAAGAGAAGGACTTAGCATTCAAAGCTAGCCAAGACAAGGGCAAAGCAAGACTTGAGTATGAGAGCTCAAGTGATGAAGAAGATGAAGATGAAAATCTTGCTCTCATGGTGAAGAAAGCCACCAAGATGCTAAAGAAGCTAAACAAGAGTGGCATCAAGTTTGACGGCAAGAAGAAGTTCTTCACAAGCTCTAGAAGAAAGCCAATCTCCGAAATGGATTGCTTCAATTGTGGTGAACTTGGTCATCTAGCACATCAATGCCCCAAGCCCAAGAAAGACAAGTTCAAGAACAAGGGCAAGAAAGATGACTCAAGTAATGAAGATGAAGATGAGAAGAAGAACAAGCCATACAAGAAGAGAGATGGCAAAAAGAGGGACTTCCACAAGAAGAAGAAGAGTGGAAAGGCCTATATCGTCGGTGATTGGCTCACGGACATTGATTCATCTAGTGGATCATCCGATGATGATAGTGACAATGAGAAGGTGGCTGCCATTGCTATTGATCTTCCATCTTCACCGCCACCATCGCCATCATCCTCTACACACCTATGCCTTATGGCCAAAGGTGAACGCAAGGTAACTAAGAATGATGATAGTAGTGATGATGAGCAAGCTAGTGATGATGATAGCGATAGCGATGATGATGATTCACCTTCATATGATGATCTTGTCAAAATACTAAGAAAATACACTAAGATCATTAGAAAGAGTAGAGCTAAGAATGAAAAGCTTGATGCTAAAAATGATTCACTCTTAGCAAAGTGCGATACATTGGAAAAGGCTAATGATGAGCTTAGAGAAACTAATGATGCTATATCATCCAAACTCAAGGAGCTCAAATCTTCTAAGAAAGAGCTTAAAGATAAACATGATAAACTTCAGTGGGTGCACAATGAGCTCATCACTAGCCACAACAAGCTAAAAGATGAGTATACAACTCTTAAGATCAATCATGATACCCTTGTTATTGCTCAAGAATTTTTACCAAATGAGCCACATGATGCTACTAACCATGTTGTTAAGATTGATATAGCTACATCATGTGATGATTTGATTGATGAGAGCATTGAGCAAGGATATAGTGGCAAAGGCAAGCAAGTGGTTGAGTGCAATGACTATGATGAATATGTCAAGCTCAAGAACACAAATGAAAAGCTCATGAAAGATCTTGAAGAAATGAAAAGCCACAACACCATTGTGCTAGAAACTCTTGATCATGACAAAGAGTTGATCCTTGAGAATGAGAAGCTCAAAGAAGAAAACAAGAAGCTCAAGGAAGAGAAGAAAGATGATGCTCTAAAGGAAGAAAATAAGAAGCTCAAGTTGGAGAAAGAGCATCTCAAGATTGGGTTGAGCAAGTTTGCTAAAGGCAAGCACCTCCAAAGTGAGCTACTCATGAACACCGTCATGAAGATGGATAGAAGTGGCATTGGATATGTGGCAAGTGTAGAGAAGAAGAAGGCTCAAGTTCAACAACAACAATCAAAGCCAAAGCTAAAGCCAAAGAGATGTTTTGAGTGTGGACAAGAAGACCACTTTGCTCATGAGTGCCAAACTCTACCACCACAACCCTTGCCCAAGCATGCTAGACCATTTGCCTTCAATGCTCACTACATGCTTAGAAAGGACTCTAGTGGGAAGATGAAAGTCATGTTCTTAGGACCCCCTAACAAGAATAGGTCTAAGAAGATTTGGGTGGCTAAGTCACTTGTTGAGAAGGTGAAGGGCCCTCAACAAGTTTGGATTCCTAAAGCTTGAATCTCTTGTGTGTAGGTGAACTACAAGACCGGTGGAAGTCATTGGGTTATTGATAGTAGTTGCACTCAACATATGACTGGTGATCCTCGTATGTTCACCTCACTAGATGAAGAGGTAGATGGACAAGAGAAAATAACATTTGGAGATAACTCAAAGGGCAAGGTTAAAGGATTGTGCAAAGTGGCAATATCAAATGATCATTCCATCTCTAATGTGCTCTATGTTGCTTCATTGAGCTTCAACTTGCTATCCGTTGGACAATTGTGTGATCTTAGCTTCCAATGCTTGTTCACCAAGAAGGAGGTTGTTGTATCCAAGGTAGATGATAATCAAGTGATATTCAATGGATTTAGATACAACAACTTATATCTAGTGGAGTTCACCTTCGAAGATGCAAATTTGAAGACTTGCCTATTCACCAAAACAACACTTGGGTGGCTATGGCATAGAAGACTTGCTCATGTTGGTAAGAGTTCACTCAAGAAGCTTATGAAGAATGATTTGGTGAGAGGGTTGAAGGATGTGAAGTTTGAAAAGGACAAGCTTTGTAGTGCATGTTAAGCCGGCAAGCAAGTTGCAAATACTCATCCAACCAAAGCTTTCATGTCAACCACAAGGATGCTAGAACTCCTACACATGGATTTATTTGGACCTACAACATACAAGAGTTTGGGAGGGAATCTCTATTGTCTTGTGATTGTTGATGACTATTCAAGGTATACATGGGTATTCTTCCTTCATGACAAATCCGAAGTTGCATCTTGCTTCAAGAAGTTTGCCAAGAGAGCTCAAAATGAATTTGAAGTGAAGCTCAAGAAGATAAGAAGTGACAATGAAAAAGAATTTGACAACACAAACATTGAAGCTTATTGTGATGAAGTTGGGATCAAGCATGAAGTCTCCGCAACTTATACTCCTCAATAAAATGGTGTAGTTGAGAGGAAGAACCAGACTTTGATCACTCTTGCAAGGACAATGCTAGATGAGTACAACACCCCCGAAGCTCTATGGGTAGAAGCAATCAACACCACATGCTATGCATCAAACCGCCTATTTCTTCAAAAGTTCCTTGGCAAGGCACCTTATGAGTTGCTCAATGGGAAGAAGCCGAACATCTCCTTTTTTAGGGTGTTTGGTTGCAAATGCTACATCTACAAGAAGCGGCAACACATAGGGAAGTTTCAAAGATGTTGTGATATTAGTTTTTCTTGTTGGTTACTCATCAAAGTCCAAAGCATATAGAGTATTTAATCATGCCACCGGCTTGGTTGAAGAAACATATGATGTGGAATTTGATGAAT